>NC_090323.1:25751473-26051473 GCF_040869045.1 Eurosta solidaginis
ATTTATGTATGTGTTTCAACCACAAACATATTGCTTAGCTATGGTATGGCTATCATTAAGGCATTATGCTATGGCGTCAATAACATAATACATTGATTTCAATAGGGTTGGTTGCATCAGCTGTTTAATAACGGAGTTTGCCAGGGCCTTATAGTACTAATTGTGAAATTTTCTTATTATCTCATGTTCTTTTCATTAAAGAGGGAACTTTAAAGCTAAGAACAAAGTTGGATCTCAAAGAAATATCGTTTAGCTGAGCTAGTGTGATTTTCTACTCAGGATACGATTTATAACAACACCCTGCAATTATAAATCCATTGCTTGAATTCAAAATTCTTGAACATACATACTAGTTACATCTGTAAAAACACTCGCATATAAGCGGCCCGGAGCAACCCAGATTTTGTAATAACACGACACACAGTTTTCCATCCACAACTCCCGGTCTTCCAAAATCTTCATAGCACGCATCAGATGTACCACGCGCAGCACAAATCGCTGTATCTGTTATAGGCCTTAGTGCCACCTTACGCGCACATGTGGTCTTTGACAATGTAGTCCAGACAGTAGATTGGAGTATATTCCTAGTCCTCCCAAATTTTCGGATTTGTGCAACCCCACCCACTAATTCGCATTCCCAGTCTTAATGAAACTCCGCAAAATGGTATTGGTTTTACTGTACGACTCGGCTTAAACAATTTACGCACTTTCATCACAGCTATATCATTTGAGCTGTTCGGGGATTATAATCACATTGATAAAATATAGGCTCCACATCGCGAATTTGTCCACGTAAGCGTATATGACGTAAATTCACTACACCAGTTGCAACAGTCCAAGTCGTCCACATTTAAATTTACCACGCAATTCGCAGCTGTAGCCACCTTCTGCATAGTGACCAATGAACCAACGCAATGATTTCTGCCGTTATACGAGTAGTGGATTGAAACTAAATATGGCGTTATGACTACTAAGCCTTAACAAGTAGCGCAACTTTTGTATTTTCTTGTACTTTTTAAAAAACAAATGTCGCTGCTTGGCCTCTAGCCGTAAATGTTAGATGAAATAAAACGGGGTCTATCACAACTCATGTGTACAGAAATATCACGACCTCTGCTTCTCAAGTCTCCCAATAATCCAGAGCATTCCCGTGAGCATTGAACGTGATACGGAGCTAGAAAATTTACTGGATTAAGGCTTGTATTTCCATTGAAATATAAATAATAGGGGATTTGTGGCTTCCAACAAACGTACGGAAAACAAAATCGATTTAAAACCAAGAGAAACTTAACAATAATGCTTTGAGGCAACTTTAATATGACCACGTTCAATATTCTAGGTCAAGCTCCCCGCCATATATGTATCCTTAGGAGATTGTTCTCTTTCAATGGGTAGGGTGCTGCTTGATGTAAGTTGTCGGGTCACTACACTGTAGGTTCTACAAAGATCTTCGGTATGGTATGCTCAGCACACTACCTCTAAACCAGGGTTGCGGCTACAACAATTACATTTATATACTTGTACCCAAGGAGATAATCAGGATGAAGAGCTGAGTTGATTTAGCCATGTCCGTCTGTCTGTTTGTATTCAAACTAGTCCCTCAATTTTTGAGATATCTTGATAAAATTTGGTGAGCGGGTGTATTTATGTGTCCGATTAGACATTTGTCGGAACCGGCCGGATCGGACCACTATAGCATATATCCTCCATACAACCGATTTTTCAGAAAAAGAGGATTTTTGACATAATCGGTGTTGTATATAGTATATAACTCATACAACCGATTGTTCAGATAAGAAACTTTTCGCATTTTCTGCCCTATTTTAACAGCTAGAAGCTTCAAAGTTCACCAAATGCATACGTATATAGCATACTTTGTTGTGTGAAAAAATCATAGAAATCGGTGATATATATATTATATACCCCATATAAATTGTAATTTTTGCCCCCTTTTTAAGGCTAGAATCTTCAAATTTCATCATATTTCATCAAATACTTACGTTTACTTCATATATTGCTGAAACACGTGATTCGTGGTCATAATTTTTACATGCAGACCCCAAAAAACGTGAAACTTTGCATCCTCACACAAAGTGGGTAGGTAGGTTGAACTGGCCGGTCCATGAGGACCTCACTGATTGAGTCCGTAGTGTTACCAGAAGTTTGTTTTAACGAACAAACTGAAAAACCCTATCAAAAACCAGGAGCTATGTTATAAAATAACTCCGTCCTCTTGGCAAATACTAGAAGCTTCCTAGGACTTAAGCCACTTGCTGCTTCTAGATCTGACAGCTGTATCACTCCTAATAGCTGGAGTCTTAGCCTGGCAAGTGCAGGGCACGAGCACAGAACGTGCTCGATCGTTTCCTCCTCCAACCCGCACGTCCTACATCTGCTATCACTGACCAAGCCTTGTTTAAAGGCATGTGACGTCAGAAGGCAGTGTCCAGTCAGAATACCCGTCATGAGTCTACAATCCTCTCTTTTTAATGATAGGAGCAACTGTGTTAATCTAAGGTTGTAAGACCTACACATAATCTTCGACACTTTACAGCCCCGCGCTTGAACCCACGCCTTTCCCGCTTGGTCGATCATGTGCACCTCTCGCCTTCGCTTAATTTCGCCCAATCTAATTGGGACATCTACGGAGCAAGCTTCATGGGATGCGCCCTTTTTAGCTAGTTCATCCGCTTTTTCATTCCCATCTATTCCCATATGCCTTGGGACCCAATATAGATGTATGCTTCTCCCTGTCCCGATTCTCTCCAGACTGCTTACACTTTAACACGCATTTAGATGCTGTGCTATGCGAGATTATTGCCCTAATTGCTGCTTGACTGTCAATATAAAAGTTAACACGGTTGCAGCTTAAGCTATTCTCTTCCAGGGTTTCTACTGCTTTGGTTACGGCTAATATTTCCGCTTGGAAAACGCTACAGTAATCCGGCAGCCTGCAGGATCTGCTTATTTCCGGATCAGCGCAGTATACCGCAGACCCTAATCCTTCCACTACTTTGGAACCATCGGTGTACACATGTATCGCCTCGTCCGCCATTTGCACACCCTTGCGCCAACCGTCCACCTCTATTGTGGCCTTAAGATCTCCCTCGAAGCGCAGATAGGGAATCAAGTAGTCTGTTCGTCTTGTGATTGATGACGCTATACTACTATGGCCATATGGTCGGCGCTCAAGCTTCCCCGAAGCACCGAGCCTGGTTGCGGTCGTTAACGCTTTGTTCTTTGCTACCAGGTCTACAGATGGGATGTTCAAAATGGCATACAGTGCAGCCGTTGGGTTGTTTTCAGGGCTCCCGTAATGCTAAGCATCGATAGTCTGCATACCCCCTCTAATTTTTGAGGTATGTCGTTTTTTGTGTGGCTTTCCACCAAACAAGAACTCCATAGTATAGAATAGGGCTTACAATCGCTGTAAAACCCCAATGAGAAAGAGAGGGCGATAGGCCCCACGTACACCCCAGCATTCTTTTACATGCGTAGAGTGCCGTTGAGGCCTTCTTGATCCTCTCCTCCACGTTGAGCTTCCATGACAGCTTACTGTCTAGGATGATTCCTAAATATTTTGTGCAAGGTTTCTCCTGTAAGGTCACCCCTCCTAACTTAGGCCTGGTCCAATTTGGGACCTTGTACCTCTTTGTAAACAAGACCTTATCCGTCTTCTCCGCATTTACTTTCAACCCGACATTAGATGCCCAGGTATGAATATCGCGAAGCGCCCGATCCATCAAAGAACTAATCGTTGGAAGGCACTTTCCACTTATGACAATTGCAACGTCATCTGCGTAAGCCGTAAATTTTACGGGACCCTCATCGAATTGCCTGAGCAGTTGGTTGATGACCAGCGTCCACAGCAGAGGTGATAGCACCCCTCCCTGCGGCGTGCCCCTGTCCACTGATTTCGTGGCCCTGTACAATCCCCATTGTGATGTAATCTTTCTGCAATTTAACATGCAGCCGATCCATCTGATTAAGGCAGGATGTACTTTAATGTAATTAAGACCATCCATAATCGCCCATTTTGCAACATTATTGAAAGCCCCGGCAATGTCCAAGAAGACTCCTAGAGCATACTCCTTATATTTCAGGGATTTCTCTATGCTTATTACCACCCTATGCAATGCGGTGTCTACCGACTTGCCTTTGGTGTACGCATGCTGTGTTGTGGAGAGCAGCTTTTCATCCACGTTGGACTTTATGTACACATCTATCAGCCTCTCAAAGGTTTTGAGCAGAAATGATGTTAAGCTAATGGGTCTATAGTCTTTGGAATACATGTGACCGATCTTCCCCGCCTTTGGTAGAAAAGCTACACGAGCAGTTCTCCAAGAGTGCGGTACATGATTCAGTCATATGCACCCATCGAATATTATTTTATGCCATTCCACGACCGCCCTACTTGAGACTTGTAGCATGGCCGGGAATATACCATCTGGGCCCGGCGATTTAAACTTAGAAAACGTCTTCACTGCCCACTCGATCTTGGTATCGGTCACCAAGCCCGGCACTACTAGCTCCGTAATCGGAGTGTGAGTGATGTCTGCTGGCTCCTCTAAACCGTCTCCCGATGGGAAATGTGTATCGAGAAGCACCTCAAGGGATTCCTCACTATTACGTGACCATTCCCCGTTTTCTTTCTTTATTAGTCCCTGGACTATGTTTCCCTTTGCTAGGACTTTTTTCAACCGTGCTGTTTCGCTGGAGCACTCTATGTCCGTACAGAAACTTTTCCATGAGTTTCTCTTCGCCCTGGTAATTTCACGCTTGTAGATCCTCAGTAGATCCCTGTACTCGTCCCGACACGCTTCGCTTTCCGCGGTCTTTGCGAGCTTAAATATTTCTTTAACCTGTCTTCTTAGAAGACTCAGCTCACTGCTCCACCATGGCGGCTTTGCTTTTCCTCTGAATCTTCTTAGAGGGCAAGATTTGTTATACGCAGTCATAAGTGTGCTTGTTAGGAATTCATTCGACTCCTCCAGTTCCTCTACATTAGCAACCTCTTTGGGTTGTCCCAGTTTTGTTTCTACATGTTTCTGAAATTTAGTCCAGTTCGTTCCTCACGCATTGTGGTGCGCATTTGCATCTGCGCCTATGACCAAACGCCCTTTGCGTCCTTCCTCCTGTACTAGCCTTTTGCACTCCATCGGTTGGACCTCCGCAGCATGGGCCATGTAGCAGGACGCCAGGATAAATGCCTGCTTATTCTTTTGCTAAACGGCCACCGCTACGAGATCCTCAGTGATGTAATTAGGCAGCATATATGAATGCAGCTGTTTCCTTACCATTACTACAGCTCGCACCCGTCCTTCCGTTTGCGCGTAGTAAACGCCAAACCCGCGCGCGCTAAGTCCAGAAACCTTTCCTCCCGATGAGAGCCTCGGCTCCTGGATCAGCGCCACGTCAAACGAACCCTCCTCAAGGGTTAGGAGGAGTTCGCTCGACGCCACTTTACTGTGTTGGAGGTTTATCTGTAGGACTCGCAGCACCATTGGGCTGTTTGTCCCCCTCCAGCACCTTCGTCTTGACGTCGTCGTCCTCCCCTTGCCCTTTTGGTTTAGAGTATTCGAGGCCCCCTTCAGCCTCTCGTGACTGTTGTGCAGGGTGTTCCTCTGTGCGAGTCACAGCACCATTTAGCGGTTGGTCCTCTTCTAGCACGTTCGTGGTGACGTCGGGGACCTCCACCTGTCTTTTTTCCCTTAGGCTTTTGAGGTCCTTTTCGACTTCGCCCACCTCTAGCGTGTTAGGGTTTTTATCCTCGGGACTTATTTTCCTGAGTCGCATGTAAATTTTGCCAGTGCCAAAGGACATTTTACCAAGCTGCGTGTACAAAATATCCTCCGCCTGCTTGTTTATTTGGAAGATGTAGAACTGACCATCCTCGGTAGGCCGAGATACAGTAAGTACCTTCCTATCCTGTGTCGGTATGTTCGGATTCTGATTCTGCAGAAGTCGCAGTGTATCCTCCGACTTCATCACGCATGGTATCCATACCTTAACTTTTGGTACCGTGGGAATTTGCGCTTTATCCACCACCTCAAACCGCGCGTTCGTGCCTTGCCTTTGGAGGTTTGGAACCACTTCCTCCAGCCACTGCAAGCTCGCGATGTTGTCGCACGCTATCATCTTCACACCGTTATACCATCCCCCCGAATGAAAGGTTGGAAGGGGCTTACTTGGTTGTTCCCGCATCATCTTAAGCACTAAGCTAATAAGCTCCCTTTCCACAGATCTCCAACTTTCAGTAGTCATTTGTCCGAAAGGACTGCTACGATCAACCAGCGCCACAGTCAGTGACTGCTTTCCCACATCACTCATCTTCTCGGGAAAAGCAGGAGTCTTAGTGTTATCTCCCTTTGGCACCTCAGAAAAAGCCGGAGTCTTAGCGTTATCTCCCTTTGGCTTATCTCCTACTTCCTTAATTGGAACTTCCCTCTGACTCGCAGCTTTCGAGGTAGTTGCTACCTCGCTATTGGAGCCCATCTGTCTTACAGCTTTGGGCCTACTTGTCTTGTCTATGCGACTGCCCTGCCTCGCGGCTCTAGGACTGGGTCCTTTCTGCCTCTTGAAAGCAGGCTTGTCGCCTTCCGCCGAACGTTGCCTCTTCATTCTGCCATTCGACGCTTCTTCCTCCTCGTACCGGTTGCAGAACCGAGGGTTTCTCGCAGCAAACCTTTTGAACTGCCTTCGACCTACTTCTACCGCTTCATGGGCCCATTCCAAGCGCTCGATCTCCACTTCTGTTGAGTCGACCACTGCTCCCAAGCGTTGAACAATTCTTAGTGCTGCACGGTTCTGCGAGAGAGCTCTTTTACTTCCTCTGCTGCGTACCCTTCTCCACTCTTCTACTCCGTTTTCATTTGTGTGCTTCTCCAATACGGAGTTCATTGAATCAGCACTACCCTCGCTCCCCGAGTCCGACGCATCGCTTAATTCGTATTTGTCGTCCTTGGATTGCGACTCAGTCCTCCTCTTTACATCGTCCTTATTACAGTCAGTTAATGAGTCGTTCATCTTGGTCGTACGACCACCTGCCCGACAATGCGGGCTCAGCGGTCCAGTATTATATACGGAGAAAGAACCGTCCGCCACAGCAGCGCCCCTTGCTGTGGTAAGGCCATTAATACTTCCCGAGGTGGCCCGGTATCGGGAAGGCTCCGTTCGAATACAGCCGAATTTATCCCCTGGCTGCAAATCGTCCAATAGGCATGGTCCGCATAACATCCTGGATTAGGGGGTTGGCAGTTCTTGGTCACCGACATCCCGCCGCCCTCGTATGAGGCGAAACGGCGTAGATGTCAGTCCTAACCAACTCCGCCTCATAGTTGGGCGCTATAGAGTTCGGCTAAGCACTCACACCAACGACAAGGTGCCTACCCTAGTGAGGGAGCCCACAAAGTACCTACCTAATTTTTTTTTTATATTTATCTTAAAACTCGTTTAGGTATGTACATCTGTTCACTATATATTTCTTATCTTATACAGCCGATTATTTGGAGATTACTAATGGCATCAGATTATTGTTCAGCCCCATTCATGAAAGGTATGAAGTCTTCGGTACAGCCGAAGACAGTCCTTTCCTTACTTGTTTATTTTTCATTTTTATACTCAGCTGAGCAGAGCTCATAGAGTATATTAATATTTTTCGCATAACGGTACCCCGTAACGGCATAAACTAATCGAGATAGATATAGACTTCTATATATCAAAATGATCTGGGCGAACAAGGAAATTCATTTAGCCATGTCCGTCCCTCCGTCCGTCCATCCGTAAATACGATAACTTGAGTGAATTTTGAGCCTTGTTGAGCTAAAATGAACGAAATCGGACCATAACCACGGCCACTTTTTCGATATCGAAAATTTCGAAAAACCGAAAAAGTGCGATAATTCATTACCAAAGACGGATAAAGCGATGAAACTAGGTAGGTAGGTTGACTTTATGACGCAGAAAAGAAAATTTTTAAAATTTTGTACAATGGGTGTGGTACCGCCCACTTTTAAAAGAAGGTAATTTAAAAGTTTTGGAAGCTGTAATTTGGCAGTCGTTGAAGATATCATGATGAAATTTGGTAGGCTCGTTACTCCTATTTCTATATGTGTGCCAAATAAAACCTAGAAAAATCGAATGACGAACACGCCCACTTTAAAAAAAAATTTTAAGAAAATTTTAACAAAAAATTGAATATATTTACAGTATATACGTAATTTATGTCCAAATTCAACTCCAGTAATGATATGGTGCAACAAAATACAAAAATTCCTTTTCCATTTAATTTCTCTAGAATACTTTTAATGCCATAAGTCGAACAAAAATTTACCAATCCTTGTAAAAATTGGTAGGGGCATAGATTCTATGACGATAACTGTTTTCTGTGAAAATGGGCGAAATTGGTTGAAGCCACGGCCAGTTTTTATACACAGTCGGTCTTCTGTCCTTCCGCTCGGCCATTAACACGATAACTTGAGCAAAAATCGATATATCTTTACTAAACTCAGTTCACGTACTTATCTGAACTCACTTTATCTTGGTATAAAAAATGGCCAAAATTAGACTATGACTGCGCCCACTTTTTCGATATCGAAAATTACGAAAAATGAAAAAAATGCCATAATTCTATACGAAATATGAAAAAAGAGATGAAACATTGTAATTGGATTGGTTTATTGACACAAAATATAACTTTAGAAAAAACTTTGTAAAATGGGTGTGACACCTTCCATATTAAGTAGAATAAAATGAAAAAGTTCTGTAGGGCGAAATCAAAAGTCCTTGGAATCATGTCAGGAATACTGTTCGTGGTATTACATATATATATAAATTAGCGATACCCGACAGCTGATGTTCTAAGTCACCCTGGTCGACATTTTGATCGATATCTCGAAAACGCCTTCACATATACAACTAAGAGCCACTCCCTTTTAAACCCCTCATTAATACCTTTAATTTGATACCCATATCACACAACACACATTCTAGAGTCACCCCTGGTCCACCTTTATGGCGATATCTCGAAAAGACTTCCACCTATAAAACTAACGCCCACTCCCTTTTAAAATAATCATTAACACCTTTTATTTGATACCTATATCGTACAAACAAATTCCAGGGTTGCCCTAGGTTCATTTTCCTACATGATGATTTTTAATATTACCATTTGTATGTGTCCATGAAAAAGACAATTTTGTCTCCAAAGCTCTCAGCTGAGTATGTAATGTTCGGTTACACCCGAACTTAGTGTTCCTTACTTGCTTAAGGTGGCATCTATTCATTGGTTTATGTCAGCATAATTTTCTTCATTCTGTTGCACCGGCCACCAATCTATGTTAGCCACGTAAAATTTTAATTACCAAAAATATTTTTTTTTAAGCTATTGCATAGATTTTATCGCTGGTTTGGCGACTAAATCAATAAAAACCGTAACGGATATTTGTCAAAAAAGGTTCGAAAAGGTTCGAAAAAGTTTCGGTGTTAGCAACAGGCTGATTGCATAAAATCGGATCTATTTAAGCGAATATTGGTTGTTGTCTTTGGTGTACATTTACCTTCACTACTGCGCTGTAGATGGCACTGGTAACCGCCAGATGCCAGATGATTTGCATGCTAGATGATGCACACCAACAAACACACACGCGCTGTACATAATTGCCTTTGTTGTTGTTGAACTTAGTACAGTAATTACGTACAAATACGATTTACAAGATTCAGTTACGAGAGACAAACAAATGTCTTACTTCTTACCGAAACTTGCATGACGCGTGATAATCCGATTGAAATACCTAATTTCAAATGTATTGTTCAATTCAAACGAGATACTGCTCCAAAAGGTGGTGTAGCTATTTACCAAAATAACAATAACGTTACTAATATTATGACTCCGAATATTGAAATAAATATTGCACACGTTAGCGATGTTAATTTTAGGTGCTCATTTGTTTGAGATATTTGTGCGTGCTTATGCAAACTTAGAAATGGTCTACACATTGTCATGGTAGCAATTTACATTTCTCCGAATCCAAAATTGGACGAGGTAGAGCATTTTATTCATCGCAATTTACTGGAGTACTCTGAAGAAGGGGCAAAAGTACTTGGTACAAATCCTAATAAATTTCCACTTATCTTGGCCGGCGATTTCAACATCAATTTCGCTGATAAAAAATCAGAGCGGTTAACAAGTTTTCTTTTTGAAAAATTCAATTTGAAAACAAATAATGATCCAAAAGGATCCACAACAAAATATGGGACCACCATTGACGCGGTATTTTCAAGATATTTAGAGGATATCAAGTCTCAAACGTACGTTTCCTATTTCAGTTACCATAAACCTATAATTTCCATTATAAATATTACTGAATAACCTATGTATGTACATATCTTGTAAGATAATAATAAAAATTTTTTAACCAATATTAACTTCTCATTTATTCAATAAAAGTAAAAAATTTGTTTTCTTATCCTTCACCACGCTTAAAAATTTTGACTTGAATTAATATCAAAGACAAAACTTGAATTAATATCAAAGATAACAAAATGTTGCATAAATATTATAATTGCATAAGTTGATAATATGCAATAGCTTTACCGTGGCAGTCCCCGAGTGCCACACGTCCTTTTTTTCCGGTTTTGGGAATTGAATCTTCCAATTCCAATAAATGGCAAGAGGACCCTTAAATTGCCTCTTAAATCGCCAGGTTAGCAAACGTATATTTAGACGTGCCTAAGCAGCTAACACATGTCGCAAAGTAAAAACCCGTAGCACAAATTCTTTCCTTGTAATTGTTAAATATATGGCTTGTTGCCATGTGCTTTTTCAAGATTTATAATTATTCGTTTGAATTATATTTTTATGTCAGTATTATAATTTCACTCCCATCCAGCAAGTGATACCCCCATCATGCCCAAGCCGGTGGCCTCAGACATCCTCCATACATCCTCCCATTGTCATAGAAATACTAATTTAGTCATCATGTGTCGTGTTGATTTGTTAAATAATTCAGCGTTTTGAGTAATTCCCAGTGGTGACTTGTTATACTCAGTTGAGCAGAGCTCACAGAGTATATTAAGTTTGATTGGATAACGGTTGGTTGTACATATATAAAGGAATCGAGATAGATATAGACTTCCATATATCAAAATAATCAGGATCGAAAAAAAATTTGATTGAGCCATGTCCGTCCGTCCGTCCGTCCGTCCGTTAACACGATAACTTGAGTAAATTTTGAGGTATCTTGATGAAATTTGGTATGTAAATTCCTGGGCACTCATCTCAGATCGCTGTTTAAAATGAACGATATCGGACAATAACCACGCGCACTTTTTCGATATCGAAAATTGCGAAAAACCGAAAAAATGCGATAATACATTGCCAAAGGCGTTAAAGCGATGAAACTTGGTAGATGGGTTGACGTTATGACGCAGAATAGAAAATTAGTAAGATTTTGGACAATGGGCGTGGCACCGCCCACTTTTACAAGAAGGTAATTTAAAAGTTTTGCAAGCTGTAATTTGGCAGTCGTTGAAGATATCATGATGAAATTTGGCACGAACGCTACTACTATTACTATATATGTGCTAAATAAAAATTAGCAAAATTGGATGAAGAACACGCCCACTTTTTAAAAAAAAATTTTTTTTAATTCAAATTTTAACAAAAAATTTAATACCTTTACTGTATATAAGTAAATTAATTCAAAATTCAACTCCTGTAATGATATGATGCAACAAAATACAAAAATAAAAGAAAATTTCAAAATGGGCGTGGCTCCGCCCATTTTCATTTAGTTTGTGTAGAATACTTTTAATGCCATAAGTCGAACAACAATTTACCAATCCTTCTTAAATTTGGTAGGGGCATAGATTCTATGACGGTAACTGTTCTCTGTGAAAATGGGCGAAATCGGTGGAAGCCACGCCCAGTTTTTATACACAGTCCACCGTCTGTCCTTCCGCTCGGCCGTTAACACAATAACTTGAGCAAAAACCGATATATCTTTACTAAACTTAGCCCACCTACTTATCTAAGCATACTTTATCTTCGTATAAAAAATGGTCGAAATCCGACCGTAACCACGCCCACTTTATCGATATCGAAAATTACGAAAAATGAAAAAAATGCCATAATTCTATACCAAATACGAAAAAAGGGATGAAACATGGTAACTGGATTGGTTTATTGACGCAAAATATAACTATGGAAAAAATTTTGTAAAATGGGTGTGACACCTACCATATTAAGTAGAAGAAAATTAATAAGTTCTACAAGGCGAAATCAACAGCCCTTGGAATCTTGGCAGGAATACTGTTAGTGGTATTGCATATATAAATAAATTAGCAGTACCCGACAGATGATTTTCTGGATCACCTGGTCCACATTTTGGTCGATATCGCGAGAACGCCTTCACATATACATCTAAGGGCCACTCGCTTTTAAAACCCTCATTAATACCTTTAATTTGATATCCATATCGTACAAACACATTCTAGAGTCACCCCTGGCCCACCCTAATGGCGATATCTCGAAAAGGCGTCCACCTATATACCTAATGCCCACTCCCTCTTAAAATGCTCAGTAACACCTTTCGATTGATACCCATATCGTACAAACATTCTAGAGTCACCTCTGGCCCACCGTAATGGCGATATCTGGAAAAGGCGTCCACCTATAGACCTAATGTCCACTCCCTCTTAAAATGCTCAGTAACACCTTTCGTTTGGTACCCATTACGTACAAACATTCTAGAGTCACCCCTGGCCCACCCTATTGGCGATATCTCGAAAAGGCGTCCACCTATAGACCTAATGCCCACTACCTCTTAAAATGCTCAGTAACACATTTCGTTTGATACCCATATCGTACAAACATTCTAGAGTCACCCCTGGCCCACCCTAATGGCGATATCTCGAAAAGGCGTCCACCTGTAGACCTAATGCCCACTCCCTCTTAAAATGCTCAGTAACACCTTTCGTTTGATACCCATATCGTACAAACACATTCTAGAGTCACCCCTGGCCCACCCTAATGACGATATCTCGAAAAGGCGGCCACCTATAGACCTCATGCCCACTCCCTCTTAAAATGCTCAGTAACACCTTTCGTTTGATACCCATATCGTACAAACAAATTCTAGAGTCAGCCCTGGTCCACCTTTATGGCGATATCCCTAAATGGCGTCCATCCATAGAACTATGGCCTACTCTCACTTAAAATACTCTTTAATACCTTCCATTTGATACACATGTCATACAACCACATTCCAGGGTTACCCTAGGTTCATTTTCCTACATGGTGATTTTCCTTATTTTGTCTCCATAGCTCTCAACTGAGTATGTAATGTTCGGTTACACCCGAACTTAGCCTTCCTTACTTGTTTTCTTTATGTAGATTATTAATTTTTTAATTGTAAAGTTGTAGTTCCAATTGTATACAATTAAATTTGTTTAATTGTGAAGTTGAAACCAGGTTAGACAAGGTGCTGTAATGCACTCGTTATAGTTGTTATGTTATGCTTTTTTGCCAATATTTACATAATCTTATTTCTGGTTATGTGTTTCTTTATATTAGGTTTATATAGCGTAGCAATTATATGTAAAATGTGAATATATGTACATAACCGTACATTTAATTATGTATTATGTGAATTTCTATCCGGTTACATGTGTACATGACTGTACATTAATATATGATAAGGGTATTTTCAATCCCGTTACTTGTACTTTATGTCCTTTGTGAAATTATATGTTATCAAAATTTATATGTAAGGTATAATCTCTACCCCGTTATATGAATAGTTCATATAATAAATTAAAATATTTAAAAAAAAAAAAAAACGTGTATGTATATATGGTCCCAAAATTTTATCGTATCCAATCTTTGTACTTTTGTCCAATTTAGTTTATATTTTTCCAATTTATAGTTAATGTCTCATGTCAAGTTGTATTCATATACAATTTAAAAAGTTCCAGTGTAATAGATATATCTCTTTTGAAGATCAATGTAGCTTCATGCGAAGATTTTGTATTAAATGTTGTCCATAACTGTTTTATTTATCTAGATTACTAATTTTTTTTTAGTATTATTTTATGTATTTATTTTAACTTTCGATTTTAATGTTAAGTAGAACTAATCACACCATTACTGTTCTTTTTACAGTTTCGTAGCTCCGTTATTTCATGCAGCATGTTTCTTCCATTATACAAAGTTTAAAGTCTTGTTTTGTAGCTCCGTTATATTATACATATTCAATTTTAATGTTACATATTATTAATGTTTTTTATACACGAATGCCTTTTTAATTAGACAAAAAGTTTATTTTAATTGAACAAAATCTATAAATTTTACTCTACATAGAACATTACTTTTTTACAAAACACTTTTACACTTAAACGAATGTGTAATTATTATGACGACATTTTTAACAAAACGATTTTACTGCTTCGGCGGTATACTTGCGAGTCTGCCAAAAATATTTGATATATTAAGCAAACAGTATCATTGCGGATACGTGGAACACTATGAGCGGTTTTAAAGAAGAAGATACGTAGCTATCAACATAAAAAACGAAAACAATCAAACAAGCAATATGCATACGAATACTAAAAAATAACAGGCATATGAGGAACACGAAGAAAAAAAAAAACACGAGAGTCACACAAAATTACCGTTTCGCACTACAGGTTTAGTGACTACCTACGAACTAATCGGATGCACAGCAAGACAGTTGGTGACCAAACTTATACTTAAAGCACTGAAGGTTGAGCTTTACGTATTTAAATCAGAGATTGCATTTAAGGATTAACCAGAAAAGACTAATCGGTTTATGACAGACAACAACCGATATTAAATAACAAAGATGTGAGATATGTTTATTTTTTTTAATTTTCTGGTATTTCTGAGTGATTATTTTTTTATTTTTAAATTTTTCTCAATACCACTGAGATTATTTAGTGTGATTTTTTTCGAAATGGTAATTTTGCGACCGAAATAGATTTGGGGGATGGTTAATCGCTCGCCTGTTTTTTTCAAATTAACATAGTTTAAGCTGACCATTATGTTATTGTCAGGATCTGCAAGTAATTTTTATTTCCCAAAATTAAAACCAGAAAACGCATACATCGTCTTCACCGTTTATTTTTGGAGTCACACAGTTACTATTTCGAAGATCAACTTATGATCTTTTCTCGATTGTTGGCGATTGGTTTTGTGATCATTTCGAGACTTTTTTGTTTCACTACTGGGATCATTCCGGTACTATTTTGAGATCACATCGGTATTATTTTATTGGATTAATTTCGCAATTATTTCGATATTAATTTGGCACTTATTCCACATTATTTCGGTACTATTTTCAGAAAGTCATGATCATTTTGCTATTAGTTAAGATTCCATTTTGAGCTAAATTTTAAAATGTGTTAGGGAACATTTTTTGCAGGATTATATGGAAAAAATTTCTGGACAATATAGGTATTATATAGGGACCATTTTGATATCTTTATGGGCTCATTCCAGAAACCATTTCGAAATAATTACGGGATCATGCTAGTGACTATTTCGGCATCATTTTGGTACTATTTTGTAATCATTTAGCAGGTATTGGAAAACTCATTCTTGAACGCGAAGAGTTATCAGGCCTTTATTATTATTGGTTTGTTAGCGGCATATTTTTGGTTTGTCATCGCCGAACTATTGACTTGTTATCGGAATAAGCTGTTGTCGAAGAGTTGTTGGAATATTATCGGTTAGTTATCGTGTCAAAGGTTTGTTACCGAAAATTTATCGACTTGTTAACGAACACATATCCAGATTTTTTTTTTCGAAAAAATTTGATAACCAACGTTGACAGCAGAGGTCATAATATCCCGCCCTGGGCGGGGCCTCATACAACCACCATCTTCCATTAACTGTCCTGTTCATGCATAATTTTTCTTCTTAGTTCGTATGGCTGGGTACACGGGTACCGCAAGGCAATTCATACGTGACAACTACTAGTGGTACCTGGGTATCCCAGCCATGAGAACAGCAACAAAAAACAAATTTTAGTTATAAAAAACTAATTTATTAAAAAACCATCTTTATGAAAGTATATTTGAAAAAATTTTCTCTCCTTTTTGTAGAAAGCTTATTCCCATAGGATGCCACAAAATTTGAACTTGTTTCTATTTGTAAATTACGTAAAAACGTGAGAGCTACAAATAGTACATGGGTATCTCAGCCATGAGAACTGGTAATAGAAAACTAATTTATGAAAAAAATCATCTTTATGAAATTATATTTGAAAAATATGTCTCTCCTTTTTGTAGAAGACTTATTCCCATACGATGCCACAAAATTTTAACTCGTTTCTATTTGTAGATTATTTAAAAATGTCTTTTGAATATTCAAAAGGTACCCGGGCACCCATCTATGCACAGGACGGTTAAGAAATTAAACCGATACATCCGTTAGAGCTGGATGTATGTGCCGCAATGTAATAAAGACAAACCATGATCGCTTGTTTAGAAATATTGCTGAAGGTCCTTTTGCTTTTGCTATTGGGTCCTGTGATTTATCATTAGAGAAAGTCTTCACCGCCCATTCGTTCTGTGTATTGGTCACCAAGCTCGGCACTACCCGCTGCGTGATTGTGGACGCAATGTAAGTGCTGTCCGCTGGTTTTCTGCATCATCTATCTATGGAAAAAGTGTGTCGAAAGGGCATCTCTATACTTGTAGATTATCTTAACAGAATTTTGGATATAAATAAATTATTTTAATTACTTTACAAATGACATCATTTCATTTGTAGAAAAACAAATTTAATTTATTTTCAAATTAGAATTCAAGGTATTATTATAACTAATATTGGGTGCATTAATTATACATTTTGTTATATGATGGTTTATTTACTCATTGATCTATCTCATCATTGTACTTTTATCATAATCTTACAATGTTTGCAATTCATTTGGCTGCACAAATCAGTAACTTTGTGAAATTGCATGTATTATATTCAGATAAAATCAACAGCTATGTGAAATTTTAATGCAACATCCAGACTATAAAATGTGGGTGCAGCAAACTAAAAGTATTATTGACTTTACAGCAGTTATAGAATCAAGCTCAAGTTGTTCAAAGAAAATATGCGTACTCTATTTTTGGTCGCTTTGATTTGCGGCGTTTTGGTGCTGATGTTGTTAAGAAATTTTAGAAGTTGTTTATAACTAAAAAAATTTGAAAATTCGATAAACTGAAAAACATTCAAAATATGTCCGAACTTTTGTTTCCATGACATTACTCTACTCATTTAATAACTTATATTTATACTTTTTTCAGCAATCAACGAACGCTAGTCCTCCTACGCAAATGTCGCCCCAAAAAGGCGGTGACCCTAGTGGTCGTACACGTCGTGCTGCACATGGACCTGGTGGCTATGCTGGTGGTGAAGCTAGTGGTGAAGCTGGTGTAGGTGGTGGATTTGATTTTAGTATGGGTGCTGGTGTCCATGGTAAAACCGGTGCTGGTCGTGGTGGGAATAATAAAATAGGAATTGAGGCCGACTAAGCTTATAGCCATGATATGTATTGCTATGAATATGTAGATGGCAAAAAAATTTATAAAGCAGAGTAATAAAAAAAATTCAGGCTACCGTCTATATCGATGAGTTATCGGTACCCCAGCGGGTTAGGGAGCTTAGAATATATACGCGGTAGGTATGCCTGTCGTAAGAGGCGACTAAAATACCAAATCGATACAAGGCGTTGTGTAGCGCAACCCTATTAAGGGGTTGCCAGCGCAATATATAGCTTCTTCAACCCAATTTTTAACCTCACCTACCCGTGGCGAATCCTGTTTCATTAACAGCCTAGGTTGTGGCGACCCCAAACTCCTGATGGATGTAAGGGGTGGGAGGGCGGTATGGCTTAGAAGGTTTCATGTGGTCATACCAAATCGTTGCCGAGATGGTCGAGCTAGTAACTTTATGGTGCTTGTTACCGGAACATACCGGATCTACATCCTGCAAGGTGGCATCAATCCTGACATACGTAATGTATGTCCTGCTTCTAACGGGCCCCACATAACACCAACAAATATCTTTTCAATTGTAATGTGGAACCAACAACGCCTCTAACACCCTTATCTCTTTGGTCTTGGACTCCCGTTAGAGAATATTGATGACAATTAGTGAGTGGTCGCAGCTAATGGATAGGGCGATGCATTGCTACAAGAACAACAACAACATCAATAAGAAGCCGACGTCTTCAATTAGGTACCGTTTTCTCCCTGATATACTGAAATATATCTATACAAAGCAATACCTTTTGAATCAAAGAAGTTTTTATAGTGCTAAGTTCGAAGTGACAATGTTCGAAGCCTTAATCTTAATCTATGAAACAATTGCTACTATTTTTGTACAATAGCCGTTTGCTTCACTATATATTTGCTGAAGCCTGAACTACTTGGGTAGTAAAAGCAAATAAAAGTTATGTATGGTGATACAAACAAAAGCAACTCAGTCAACAAAAATTCTTTGAAAAATTATTAAAAAATTGTGTGAAAAATTATTAAAAAATTGTGTAACTCAATGCGCACTCATAGCTTGGAAATTTTTGGCAATTACACTTGAATGCCTATTTATCTATTTAGGTGAATACCTGTCTACTAAGTATCTATTATATGTTATTATTATAATTACTATATTTGGTTGAATAGTTTCAGGTTCAGTAACCTTTTAGTTTAAAGCTATATGGAATAACTGTCATTTGTTCGCTTGTCAATTCAATCTCAGTTACATCTACATAAATGGTATAGGAATAGCAAGTAGGGAAGGCTAAGTTCGGCTGTAACCTATCCTTACATACTCAGCTGCCAGATTACAGCTTGCAAAACTTTTAAATTACCTTCTTTTAAAAGTAGGCGATGCCATGCCCATTGTCTAAAATTTTACTATTTTCTATTTTGCGTCATAAGGTCAACCCACCTACCAAGTTTCATCGCTTTATTCGTCTTTGGTAATGAATTATCGCACTTTTTCAGTTTTTCGAAATTTTCGATATAGAAAAAGTGGGCGTGGTTATAGTACGATTTCGTTCATTTTAAATAGCGATCTGAGATGAGTGCCCAGGAACTTAAATACCAAATTTCATTCAGATACCCCAAAATTTACTCAAGTTATCGTGTTTACGGACGGACGGACGGGTGTGGCTAAATGAATTTCTTTTTTCGCCCATATAATTTTGACATATAGAAGTCCTTATCTATCTCGATTAGTTTGTGCCATTACGGGGTACCGTTATGCTGACAAAATTAATTAAATTAATATACTCTGTGAGCTCTGCTCAGCTGAGTATAAAAATATATATGAATGATTAAACTTAGAGAGAAATCTGCTATGAATATCGTAAACCTAAAAATTAGTAATACAAAAGAAATAAGAAAAGGTTTCTAGAATAATTGCTAGCACACATTGAAATCCATTTTATGTGAAAGTTCCTTGAGTGAAGTCACACTAGACAATATTGATTACACTTTTTTCAAAAGAACAAAAATAATTTTTTATATGAATACATCGATAATTGCGCAAACATTTTTTACATCATTAATCATTTTCCGTAATCAACGTATCCCCATCTGCAGTGTAAACAAAACATGACATTTCAATTGAAAGCAAACGTAATGTAGGTAGGTAGATTACTTTGATATACAGGATTTTACCCGTTGCCGCTTAATGTTTTGAGATTTTCTCCCATATATTTGTTTCTTACCAAGGCTTGGGTAACACTCAGTCAATCGGTGCTGACATAGAGGCCCCACAAAACTCCCACTGTATAAAAAACGCATTACTTACGTACTGTAGTCAAACTCACATACACAGATGTACTTGGAGTGAGGTATTAAAAGGACCGCAAAATATGTTTTGATAGAACATTTAATTTAAAAATGTTTACTCAATTACGCCACACAGCGCTGTGTTACCCATGCTTAGCTCTGTTGTGCCATACAAAAAAAAACCGATAAACATAAGCGGTAGCAATTTACTATTGTTAAAAACCTTTTTACTATGGTGAGAATTTTTCTCTAGAAAAAAACACAGAAGGTTAAATTATATGCACCTCATATTTGTCAAAGCTTTCCACTCCGGGCTATTCCGCTATCCATTGACACAGGCTTGAAGTTCGTAAAACTAGTTTAACGATTGGAGCTGCCAATAAATGGCACAGCAAAAGTTATACTACGGAGCGACGGATTGAGCGCAAATATGCACCTATTCGCAACAGTTGAGTAGCAACTGAGCGGGGTATTGAATACAATGCGTGCATTCTGAACACAAAACTGTGATACAATTGCGTAATGAAAACTGTATGTTTTGAAGGGTAACTTAAGCCCGTGATGCACAATGCTGGCAGAGCTTCGAATACAAACGCACATATTTTTGTTGTAATATGTGTTTACATCAGTTGTCGGCAAAAATTAAAATGTAAGTGTATTAGTGAGAGCGAGAGCATGAGCAACCCAGCAGGAAACTAATGTAGAGGATGCATTTATACCAAACATTTTGGAAATTTTCTTTTTTGATTCTGAAATAGTTCAAAAAAATCAAATAACGCAAAAACAGAGGCGATCAATCGCCTGAAAAAAATCATATTTCCGAGAATAATACATTTGCCGCAACCGGGGATATACAAAATGTTTAAAAAGATATGTAGCTGATTTAAAAAACAAAAAAATAGAGTTGCATTCATGTAAATTTTTTTTACTATTTTGCTAAGTTTTTTAAATATTCTACAGAAGTTTTTTGTAGTGCAGAAGTTCAATTTTTGCCGCAGAAAACAAGGGATCGAGAATGAAATTGTTACAACTTTTGTTAAAATAATTTTAAAAACTCATATTGTATTGAAAATTTATTTAATATAACATACCCAAAAAGGTAAAAACACAAACCTCAACATGTTTGGAAGATGAGCTACATATGGAAGGGCCGTCATACCAGTTGCGTTATCCCATCGTAATATTTCTCACAGGGAACCTTAACTTTAACAGCGTGCGCAGTGTTTATTCGTTGCTGTCTTCATCTATTTGATCATCTGAAAATCATACGATAGCATCGTCCAATAATTCGTTATATACTTTGGATGAATAAGATGATTTGTCAAATAACACCAGGCACACTTCGAAGTGGAGTGCGTGCTGGCTGCCATGGCAGTCAGAGGGGGAGGATACAAGGTCGGTTCCGCTCGTTCTCTCTCTATCTTCTGAGTAAGACAGTACTTAACCCCCCTATTACTCAGAAGAAGGGTAGCGCACGGATATCCGGCTCAGATAAGGGGGAACACGTCTTAGCGCTTGCGGCGGAACACATTCACCTACTACCATGGCCGAATACCCGAGCCAATATACTAGTTAGTTCAAATTAGCCAGTAGCCTCTCACTAATGGACACTTTGCCTTAGGTATAACCATCATCGCCGTCTCGATCCTCGGACATCCTATCCTAGAGTCTAGCCACCAACGCCTTCATAACTCTTTCGTGAGAACCAGCATCATTTAATACTCTCACTCCGTCATCAACATCTGCTCAGAAGTACTCTATCTCTATATCTGTGGAGAACCGCCATCCTTGGATCAGCGACACTACGTAGAAAACATCACTCTCTCTCTACTGGATTCAAGGCTGTGGATATTCTAGCCTGAGAGCCGCGTGTGTGTGTGTGTGTTCAAAATCAAAACACTAATTTACTGTATATTTATTTAGGTGGGGGAAGTGGGACCTCCACCTGACTCTGGATTGACTGAGCATACCTCAGCCTTTGACCAAACCCAAATCATAATTTCTAAGATACTATTGGACCATGCTATCGTTTGATTTTCAGATGATCAAATGGATGAAGATAGCATTTTTCAACTGGATAACGCTGCTATTCATGTTTCTAAGGGGTCTTTGAAATGACCTGCATGCAGTTCGGATTCGAACCCGGTAGAAAAACTTTGTAGAGAAAAATGTATGGACAAAAAGTTCAAGAACGCCTCTACAGGACTTTATTAGAGTTGAAGTTGGATTTTAAAGAAGCTTGGGAAGATTTAAGCAGTATGCTCCTTCAAAATTTATCCAAGTCGATACCCAATCGGATATATGAAGCCATTAAAAAATGAAGGACCAATTAATTGGTAAAAATTTAATAACTGAATTAATATTTAAAAATAAAGTTGTTTCGTTTAAACGTATATGCACCTGTTCATAGTAGTGTTAATGAATATGTGATTATAAGAATACAGCAACAATAAAACAACGAAAAAAGCTTTTTTATGCAACTCAAATTTCCGTTAGAACAACAAAGAATAAGGGTAAGAATTTGTTGTTAGTAATGCATAGACAAAAGAAAGCGAAAATTGTAAAGTTAAAATTAAGAGTGCGTTTAAATGAATTTGTATCACTGTATGTTATTCATTCTCAAAAAGTGCTATGACACACGTATCAGGGACAAGCTATCTGCCCTAAATAGGCTAAGCATTAAACAACATTTTTTTATTTTACTATGAAATTTATTAAGAACATAATAGACGATAATTTGCTTGCGTACTTAAAGAGTAACATCAAATATGTAAAAGATATGCATTATAATAATATGCACTATAATAATAAAATTTATACACCTTTTCTGTTAGTTCTCTGTATTAAACATTCATTGCCTTCAGCGTTGCCACATATTTTTTTCCAAGTCGTCAGACGTCGCCCAAAATATCGTCAAAAATCGTCATATCTATGGCAACAACCAATAACAACCAAAGTTGAGTTATGACGAAGTTGGGTTATTACCAGGGGACGTACGATTGTATTCGCCGGAAACCAAAATGAAATCGCCGGCTTTCATTCAAAAATATTAACTTTAAAAGTGCTTTTCTGAAAATTGTGTTTGATTTTTATTTTTTGTTGCCACATACAACATATAAAATCGTTTTTTGTTCATTTTGTTTTATTTTATAAATAACAAAAATCTCTTAAAAGATAAATTTTTTATGATATAGAAAAGGTACTTGTTTTCAGTAATTTTAACAACTATTTTATTTTTATTTGGGCTCGAATCGAACCTCGCATAAACTCCTATATTATTTTAGTTTCTTATTTATACATTTTTGCGTTCATTTTTTTAGCATATTTTTTTTGCGGTTCAATATTAGGGCAGAAAAATTTTTTCAATTTTAAATAATCTTGGGCTAACAATTTTCTTTTTAATGTATCAGCTTCAAGACGATTTCTGATTTTTGTTTTGTTTAAATTTATTTTAGAAATAGTTTGTTCTCCATTAGCTGATGGGTGTGGCAAGCACATTAGATCTACAACGAATGCACATAAATTAGATAAAGAGTATGTAGAGTCAGCTCTTTTGATAGTAGGAATAGTTTTCCAAAATACTTCTGGAGGAACCACGATGCGCAAACCCGCCGTGACCATTTCGGCGTAACCTGAAATTGATATCTTCAATTTATGCATTAACTTTTATTTAAATACACACATCTTTATCTTAGGGTATATTTGAAGCTGCTTCTTGACCTTTAGTACCTATCAGACAATAATATTAAATACTATAAGAATTTTACATATATTTGTTGAAGAACCGACCCAATTTCACAAATTTATCCATTATTCTGCCTAAACTGTCACTTTCGGACTCAAATTCTTCTTACACGGCTTGTATGTACATACATATAATGCCATTAATGCATACCGCTAGTAAGCGTATATAAAAGATAAGCGCAAATTTCAACAAAACTTAGTGTTGGAAATGGCATAAAAAATGCAAATTGATAAAAAGATTGTATCCCAATTTTAAATATATGTAATTTCTTGGTGTTTGAATATTTATAAAAATCTTATATGGAAGTCAGGCTTAAATCGTAATTTTTCATTACAAAATCGTCCAAACGTCATTCTAGTTGAAAATCGTCAAAATGACGACGGCGTCGTCAATCTGTCAACACTGATTGTCTTACACCGCTGGGCAGGTATTCCATTGTAAATAAACGATTTATACGCGATATTTGATCCGTAGAAGCGTAACGAATTATTTACCCTTCATCGTGTATAGTGTGCCATTCGCTTGGAAGTTGCGGTGGTGATAGATGCAATATTGGTACGTTCTGTTGTTGGAGTGGCATATAACTACCCTCTAAAATATGATAAATGGGATTAGTTGTATAGTAGCGTCTTGGATTTAGGCGAGACATGGAATTTTCCTAACGCTCTTCCAACGCTATGAGACGTGAAAACCATGCTTCAGTATTTGAATAGAAACTATGAAATGTCGAATCGCCTAAACCAATATTATCCAATGTTACTAATATATCAAAACTATTTAAATTACCTTCCGCTCTTCAACGGTTAGCTAAATTATGAGGCCCATAAACGAAAGGGAATACTGAAGCATGGTTTTCACGTCTCATAGCGTTGGAAGAGCGTTGGGCAAATTCCAGGCCTCGCGCAAATCCAAAAGGCTACTTTACAACTAATCCCATTTATCATATTTTAGAGGGTAGTTATATATCATTGTAACAATAGAACGTACAAATATTGCATACATCACCACCGCAACTCCCAAGCGTATGGCATACGGAAGACAAAGCGTCAATAATTCGCTACGCTTCTACGGATCAAATATCGCGTATAATATGTTTATTTACAATGGAATACTTGCTCAGCGGTGTAAGGCAATGAATGTTTAATACAGAGAACTAACAGTAAAGGTGTATAAATTTTATTATTATAGTGCATATTATTATAATGCATATCTTTTACATATTTGATGTTACTCTTTAAGTACGCAGGCAAATTACCGTCTATTATGTTCTTAATAAATTTCATAGTGAAATAAAAAAATGTTGTTTAATGCCTAGCCTATTTAGAGCAGAGATCATGTCTCTGATACGTCTAGAAATTCAAAATTTGCAAAATATTTGCCATCATAGTGGCAGGCTAGTAGTAGAAAACGTTGCGCGTTGGGATTGAGTTTTGCAAATATGTTATCAAAACCTACTCGGCCAAAAATAGGCACTCTCTCATCAAATCTATCAACGTAAACATACCATCCCATCTGACGTAAACTACTAAAGACGTAGTTGCCTACTCGCGTATGCCCGTCTGTGCTAACAAAACGTGATATAAGTATCTGTCCCACTGCATAGCGTAAATGTTGCACGTTTTGAAGTTCTCCATATTCTAAGATTTCTTCATCAGCTAGCTCTATTACAGGATGCATTCTCTTTAAGAAAATATTTTAGTTAGTGAGTGTCCTAATTTAAACGGTAATAGTCTAGAACAGGGGTCGACTGCTAATACGGATAATATAAATTTTAAGCCGTCCAAAAGATATTAACGAAAAACCGATAAATTACGCCGGGGGTGGGATCCATAGTATTTTTGCGTAGAACGCCTTTCTGCGTTGGCAGCCTTCGGACGCACTTATAAAAAATTACCCTCACCGGCCCACCAATGGCGTGGGATCAAAATTAAATGCGTGAAAAATCCATGTGTACACAAAATTTTTTTCAGTGCACATTAATACAACCACATGAAAATTGCCAACTTAAACTGCAAAAATCTCCGGGCAGAGATAAATTGTTTCTTTTCTTTTTCGAATTATTGTTGTCGAGATTAATATGCGCCTTTTAACACCTATCTCGATATTAGCAGTCGACCCCGGTTCTAGACTTTTACCAAAGTATCAATGCAACATATTTCATTATGTAACGTTCTTATTTCATTGATTATTACCTGACAGGGTCCCACAGGATAGTAAACACACATATACTGTTTAACACATACACTGATGCTTAGTACAAAGAAGGTGATAAAATTTGAGCTGCCTGCCATATTGAAGCTTATTTTTCTTAAACAGTTTTAATTATTATGTCACAGTGTAAAATTGTTAACTAAACTTGCTATTTTCTTGTATTATATCAAGGTAGATTTTTGCCCCACAGAAGCAATAAGTCGTTTGTCTAGAAATTTTTTTATTTTTCATTTTTATAACGTGTTTTTCTTCGTGTTCCTCATATGCCTGTTTATTTTTTAGTATTCGTATGCATATTGCTTGTTTGCTTGTTATGGTTTTTTATGTTGATAGCTTTGTTCTTGTTTAACACCGCTCATAGTGTACCACGTATCCGCAATGATACTGTTTGCTTACTATATCAAATATTTTTATACTCAGTTGAGCAGAGCTCACAGAGTATATTAAGTTTGATTGGATAACGGTTGGTTGTACATATATAAAGGAATCGAGATAGATATAGACTTCCATATATCAAAATAATCAGGATCGAAAAAAAATTTGATTGAGCCATGTCCGTCCGTCCGTCCGTCCGTCCGTCCGTCCGTCCGTCCGTTAACACGATAACTTGAGTAAATTTTGAGGTAACTTGATGAAATTTGGTACGTAGGTTCCTGAGCACTCATCTCAGATCGCTATTTAAAATCAACGATATCGGACTATAACCACGCCCACTTTTTCGATATCGAAAATTTCGTAAAACCGAAAAAGTGCGATAATTCATTACCAAAGACAGATAAAGCGACGAAACTTGGTAGATGAGTTGAATTTATGACGCAGAATAGAAAATTAGTAAAATTTTGGACAATGGGCGTGGCACCGCCCACTTTTAAAAGAAGGTAATTTAAAATTTTTGCAAGCTGTAATTTGTCAGTCACTGAAGATATCATGATGAAATTTGGCAGGGACGTTACTCCTATTACTATATGTACGCCTAATAAAAACTAGCAAAATCGGAGAAGGACCACGCCCACTTTTAAAAAAAATTTTTTTTAAAAGTAAAATTTTAACAAAAAAATTAATATCTTTACAGTATATAAGTAAATTATGTCAAGATTCAACTCCAGTAATGATATGGTGCAACAAAATACAAAAATAAAAGAAAATTTAAAAATGGGCGTGGCTCCGCCCTTTTTAATTTAATTTGTCTAGGATACTTTTAACGCCATAAGTCGAACAAAAATTAACCAATCCTTTTGAAATTTGGTAGGGGCATAGATTTCATGATGTTAACTGTTTTCTGTGAAAACGGGCGAAATCGGTTGATGCCACGCCCAGTTTTTATACACTGTCGTTCGTCTGTCCTTCCGCATGGCCGTTAACATGATAACTTCAGCAAAAATCGACATATCTTTAATGAACTTAGTTCACGTACTTACTTGAACTCACTTTATTTTGGTATGAAAAATGAACGAAATCCGACAATGACCACGCCCACTTTTTCGATATCGAAAATTACGAAAAATGAAAAAAATGCCATAATTCTATACCAAATACGAAAAAAGGAATGAAACATGGTGAGGTAATTGGATTGGTTTATTGACACGAAATATAACTTTAGAAAAAACTTTATAAAATGGTTGTGACACCTACCATATTAAGTAGAAGAAAATGAAAAAGTTCCGCAGGGCGAAATAAAAAACCCTTAAAATCTTGGCAGGTATTACATATATAAATAAATTAGCGGTATCCAACAGATGACGTTCTGGGTCACCCTGGTCCACATTTTGGTCGCGATCTGGAAAAAGCCTTCACATATACAACTACCACCACTCCCTTTTAAAACTCTCATTAATACCTTTAATTTGATACCCATATCGTACAAACACATTCTAGAGTCACCCCTGGTCCACCTTTATGGCGGTATTTCGAAACGGCGTCCACCTATAGAACTAATGCCCAATCCCTTTTAAAATACTCATTAACACCTTTCTTTTGATACCCATATTGTACAAACAAATTCTAGGGTCACCCCTGGTCTACCTTTATGGCGATATCTCGAAACGGCGTCCACCTATGGAACTAAGGATTACTCCCTTTTAAAATACTCATTAACACCTTTGTTTTAATACCTATATTGTACAAACAAATTCTAGGGTCACCCCTGGTCCACCTTTATGGCGGTATCTCGAAACGGCGTCCACCTATGGAACTAAGGATTACTCCCCTTTAAAATACTCATTAACACCTTTCATTTGATACCCATATCGTACAAACGCATTCTAGAGTCAACCCTGATCCACCTTTATGGCTATATCCCTAAATGGCGTCCACCTATAGAACTATGGCCCACTCCCTCATAAAATACTCTTTAACACCTTTCATTTAATACCCATATCGTACAAACGCATTCTAGAGTCACCCCTGGTCCACCTTTATAGCGATATCTCGAAAAGGCGACCACCTATACAACAACCACCACTCCCTTTTAAAACCCCCATTAATACCTTTAATTTGATACCCATATCGTACAAACACATTCTAAAGTCACCCCTGGTCCACTTTTATGGCGATATTTCGAAACGGCGTCCACCTATACAACTAAGGCCCACTCCCTTTTAAAATACTCATTAACACCATTCGTTTGATGTCCATATTGTACAAACAAATTCTAGGGTCACCCCTGGTTTACCTTTATGGCGATATCTCGAAACTGCGTCCACCTATGGAACTAAGGATTACTCCCTTTTAAAATACTCATTAACACCTTTCATTTGATACCCATATCGTACAAACGCATTCTAGAGTCACCCCTGGCCCACCTTTATGGCGATATCTCGAAAAGGCGACCACCTATACAACTACCACCACTCCCTTTTAAACCCCTCATTAATACCTTTAATTTGATACCCATATCGTACAAACAAATTCTAGGGTCACACCTGGTACACCGTTATTGCGATATCTCGAAACGGTGTCCACCTCTGGAACTAAGCATCACTCCCTTTTAAAATACTCATTAACACCTTTCTTTTGATACCCATATTATACAAACAAATTCTAGGGTCACCCCTGGTCCACCTTTATGGCGATATCTCCCAACGGCGTCCACCTATGGAACTAAGGATTACTCCCTTTTAAAATACTCATTAACATCTTTCGTTTGATACCCATATTGTACAAAAGCATTCTAGGGTCACACCTGGTCCACCTTTATGGCGATATCTCGAAACGGCGTCCACCTGTGGAACTAAGCATCACTCCCTTTTAAAATACTCATTAACACCTTTCTTTTGATACCAATATTGTACAAACAAATTCTAGGGTCACACCTGGTCCACCTTTGTGGCGATATCTCGAAACGGCGTCTACCTGTGGAACTAAGGATTACTCCCTTTTAAAATAATCATTAACACCTTTCTTTTGATACCCATATTGTACAAACAAATTCTAGGGTCACCTCTGGTCCACCTTTATGGCGATATCTCGAAACGGCGTCCACCTATGGAACTAAGGATTACTCCGTTTTAAAATACTCATTAGCACCTTTCATTTGATACCCAAATCGGACAAACGCATTCTAGAGTCACCCCTGGTCCACCTTTATGGCGATATCCCGAAAAGGCGACCACCTATACAACTACCACCACTCCCTTTTAAAACCCTCCTTAATACCTTTAATTTGATACCCATATCGTACAAACAAATTCTAGGGTCGCCCCTGGTCCACCTTTATGGCGGTATCTCGAAACGGCGTCCACCTATGGAACTAAGGATATATCCCTTTTAAAATACTCATTAGCACCTTTCATTTGATACCCAAATCGGACAAACGCATTCTAGAGTCACCCCTGGTCCACCTTTATGGCGATATCCCGAAAAGGCGACCACCTATACAACTACCACCACTCCCTTTTAAAACCCTCCTTAATACCTTTAATTTGATACCCATATCGTACAAACGCATTCTAGAGTCAACCCTGATCCACCTTTATGGCGATATCCCTAAATGGCGTCCACCTATAGAACTATGGCCCACTCCTTCATAAAATACTCTTTAATGCCTTTCATTTGATACACATGTCATACAAACACATTCCAGGGTTTCCCTCGGTTCATTTTCCTACATGGTTATTTTCCCTTATGTTGTCACCATAGCTCTCAACTGAGTATGTAATGTTCGGTTACACCCGAACTTAACCTTCCTTACTTGTTGGTAATTAAAATTGTTTGTGCCTAGCATAGATTGGCGGCCAGTGCAGCAGAATGAAGAAAATTATGCTGACATGAACCAATGAATAGATACCACATTAAGCAAGTAAGGAACACTAAGTTCGGGTGTAACCGAACATTATATACGCAGCTAAGAGCTTTGGAGACAAAATTGTTTTTTTCACGGATACATACAAATGGTAATACTAAAAATCATCATGTAGGAAAATGAACCTAGGGTAACCGTGGAATGTGTTTGTACGATATAGGTGTCAAATGAAAGGTCTTAATGATTATTTTAAAAGGGAGTGGGCCTTAGTTTTATAGGTGGAAGCCTTTTCGAGATATCGCCCTAATGGTGGACCAGGGGTGACTTTAGAATGTGTTTGTACGATATGGGTATCAAATTAAAGACATTAATCAGGGGTTTAAATGTGAGTGGCCCCTAGTTGCATATGTGAAGGCGTTTTCGAGATATCGATCAAAATGTGGACCAGAGTGAATCAGAACATCAGCTGTCGGGTACCGCTAATTTATTTATGTATGTCATACCATGAACAATATTCCTTACATGATTGCAAGGGCTTTTGATTTCGCCCTTAATATGGTAGGTGTCACACCTATTTTACAAACTTTTTTCTAAAGTTATATTTAGCTTCAAAAAACGAATCTAATGACCAAGTTTCATCCCTTTTTTCGTATTTGGTATAGAATTATGGCGTTTTTTTTTTCATTTTCCGCAATTCGATATCGAAAAAGTGGGCGCGGTCATAGTCGGATTTCGCCCATTTTTAATACCAAGATAAAGTGAGTTCAGTAAGTACGTAAACTAAGTTTAGTAAAGATATATCAATTTTTGCTCAAGTTATCGTGTTAAGGGCCAAGCGGAAGTACAGACGGTCGACTGCTTATAAAAACTGGACGTGGCGTCGACCGATTTCGCCCATTTTCACAGGAAACAGTTATCGTCATAGAGGCTATGCCCTTACCACAAGGATTGGTAAATTTTTGTTCGATTTATGGCATTAGAAGTGTTTCTAGAGAAATTAAATGAAAAAGGGCGGAGTCACGCCCATTTTGAAATTTTCTTTTATTTTTGTATTTTATTGCACCATATCATAACTGGAGTTGAAGTTTGACATAATATACTTATATACTGTAAAGATATTCAATTTCTTGTTAAAATTTGACTTTAAACTTTTTTTCTTAAAGTGGGCGTGTTCGTCAGTCGCTTTTGCTAATTTTTATACAGGACACATATAGTAATAGGAGTAACGTTCCTGCGAAATTTCATTATGATATCTTCAACGACTGCCAAATTACAGCTTGCAATACTCTGTGCCACACCCGTTGTCCAAACTTTTACTAATTTTCTATTCTGTGTCATAAGGTCATTCCACCTACCAAATTTCTTCGCTTCATCCATTCTTGGTAAAGAATTATCGCACTTTTTCGGTTCTTCGAAATTTTCGATATCGAAAAATTGGTGGTTATAGTCCGATTTCGTTCATTTTAAATGGCAATATGAGATGAGTTCCCAGGAACTTACATACCGAATTTCATTAAGATACCTCAAAATTTACTCAAGTTATCATATTTACGGATGAACAGACGGAGGGACGGACATGGCTAAATGAATTTCCTTCTTCGCCCAGATCATTTTGATATATAGAAGTCTATATCTATCTCGATTAGTTTACGCCGTTACGGGGTGCCTTTATGCGAACAAAATTAATATACTCTGTGAGCTCTGCTCAACTGAGTATAATAATAATATTAATACACTAACAAAATTTTCATACAAACAATTGGCAGGCAGTTTCGCATAGTTAGCATACGTAAAATCATATAAAAGTGATATGAATCGATTCGTATAGATCAGCCGCAGTGTATAGGCCTATTTTTGTTAACAAATAGTACTCTATTTGTTTATAATTAAGAGAATAAGTTTTTTGTAAGTCCAACAATCTCGCACAAAAGCGCGCCATCTTGGGACAAATTATGTAAGTGCTCTATCCAAAGATTAGAATCTTCATATTTCCACAATGATCACATTAAAACCCGGAAAAAAGTCTAAGTGCAGTTATTGAGTTTTTATATGGAACTGTTTGTTCCCTTCACTTAATTTCAAGTAATTTCACCATAATTCTACATATATGTCAATTTCATTTGATTTTACAAAATTTTTATATTTTTGTTTAAGGAGCTCCATACCAAAACGTTATAATTACATGTGAAAAGTTTGTAGAAAATTTAAGAAAATACTATCAAAAAGTACAAAGTCTTAGATAAAATTCAAAATTTTACAGAAAAAGTTAAGTAAGTTAGACCAGTATGCTATATTTCAAACACTTGATGCATAGACTGAGTTGAAAAAAATACACGTTGGTCGAATTTCGACCACAGGCGATACTAGTAATAATAATTACACAATACAACTCATGTGTACAGAAATATCACGACCTCTGCTTCTCAAGTCTCCCAATAATCCAGAGCATTCCCGTGAGCATTGAACGTGATACGGAGCTAGAAAATTTACTGGATTAAGGCTTGTATTTCCATTGAAATATAAATAATAGGGGATTTGTGGCTTCCAACAAACGTACGGAAAACAAAATCGATTTAAAACTCGGAGAAACTTAACAATAATGCTTTGAGGCAACTTTAATATGATCACGTTCAATATTCTAGGTCAAGCCCCCCGCCATATATGTATCCTTAGGAGATTGTTCTCTTCCAAAGGGTAGGGTGCTGCTTGATGTAAGTTGTCGGGTCACTACACTGTAGGTTCTGCAAAGATCTTCGGTATGGTATGCTCAGCACACTACCTCTATACCAGGGTTGCCGCTACAGCAATTACATTTATATACATGTCCCCAGGGAGATAATCAGGATGAAGAGCTGAGTTGATTTAGCCATGAACGTCTGTCCGTCTGTCTGTTTGTATTCAAACTAGTCCCTCAATTTTTGAGCTACCTTGATAAAATTTGGTGAGCGGGTGTATTTAGGTGTCCGATTAGACATTTGTCGGAACCGGCCGGATCGGACCACTATAGCATATATCCTCCATACAACCGATTTTTCAGAAAAAGAGGATTTTTGACGTAATCGGTATTGTATATAGTATATAACTCATACAACCGATTGTTCAGATAAGAAACTTTTCATTTTCTGCCCTATTTTAACAGCTAGAAGCTTCAAGTTTCACCAAATGCATACGTATATAGCATACGTTGTTGTCTGAAAAAATCATACAGATCGGTAATATATATATTATATACCCCATATAAATTGTAATTTTTGCCCCCTTTTTAAGGTTAGAATCTTCAAATTTCATCATATTTCATCAAATACTTACGTTTACTTCATATATTGCTGAAACACGTGATTCGTGGTCATAATTTTTACATGCAGACCCCAAAAAACGTGAAACTTTGCATCCTCACACAAAGTAGGTAGGTAGGTTGAACTGGCCGGTCCATGAGGACCTCACATAGACTGATTGAGTCCGTAGTGTTACCAGAAGTTTGTTTTAACGACCAAATTGAAAAACCCTATCAAAAACCAGGACCTATGTTATAAAATAACTCCGTCCTCTTGGCAAATACTAGAAGCTTCCTAGGACTTAAGCCACTTGCTGCTTCTAGATCTGACAGCTGTATCACTCCTAATAGCTGGAGTCTTAGCCTGGCAAGTGCAGGGCACGAGCACAGAACGTGCTCGATCATTTCCTCCTCCAACCCGCACTTCCTACATCTGCTATCACTGACCAAGCCTTGTTTAAAGGCATGTGACGTCAGAAGGCAGTGTCCAGTCAGAATACCCGTCATGAGTCTACAATCCTCTCTTTTTAATGATAGGAGCAACTGTATTAGTCTAAGGTTGTAAGACCTACACATAATCTTCGACACTTTACAGCCCCGCGCTTGAACCCACGCCTTTCCCGCTTGGTCGATCATGTGCACCTCTCGCCTTCGCTTAATTTCGCCCAATCTAATTGGGACATCTACGGAGCAAGCTTCAAGGGATGCGCCCTTTTTAGTTAGTTCATCCTCTTTTTCATTCCCATCTATTCCCATATGCCCTGGGACCCAATATAGATGTATGCTTCTCCCTGTCCCGATTCTCTCCAGAGACTGCTTACACTATAACACGCATTTAGATGCTGTGCTATGCGAGATTATTGCCCTAATTGCTGCTTGACTGTCAATATAAAAGTTAACACGGTTCCAGCTTAAGCTATTCTCTTCCAGGGTTTCTACTGCTTTGGTTACGGCTAATATTTCCGCTTGGAAAACGCTACAGTAATCCGGCAGCCTGTAGGATCTGCTTATTTCCGGATCAGCGCAGTATACCGCAGACCCTAATCCTTCCACTACTTTGGAACCATCGGTGTACACATGTATCGCCTCGTCCGCCATTTGCACACCCTTGCGCCAACCGTCCACCTCTATTGTGGCCTTAAGATCTCCCTCGAAGCGCAGATAGGGAATCATGTAGTCTGTTCGTCTTGTGATTGATGACGCTATACTACTATGGCCATATGGTCGGCGCTCAAGCTTCCCCGAAGCACCGAGCCTGGTTGCGGTCGTTAACGATTTGTTCTTTGCTACCAGGTCTACAGATGGGATGTGCAAAATGGCATACAGTGCAGCCGTTGGGTTGTTTTCAGGGCTCCCGTAATGCTAAGCATCGATAGTCTGCATACCCCCTCTAATTTTTGAGGTATGTCGTTTTTTGTGTGGCTTTCCACCAAACAAGAACTCCATAGTATAGAATAGGGCTTACAATCGCTGTAAAACCCCAATGAGAAAGAGAGGGCGATAGGCCCCACGTACACCCCAGCATTCTTTTACATGCGTAGAGTGCCGTTGAGGCCTTCTTGACCCTCTCTTCCACGTTGAGCTTCCATGACAGCTTACTGTCTAGGATGATTCCTAAATATTTTGTGCAAGGTTTCTCCTGTAAGGTCACCCCTCCTAACTTAGGCCTGGTCCAATTTGGGACCTTGTACCTCTTTGTAAACAAGACCTTATCCGTCTTCTCCGCATTGACTTTCAACCCGACATTAGATGCCCAGGTATGAATATCGCGAAGCGCCCGATCCATCAAAGAACTAATCGTTGGAAGGCACTTTCCACTTATGACAATTGCAACGTCATCTGCGTAAGCCGTTAATTTTACGGGTCCCTCATCGAATTGCCTGAGCAGTTGGTTAATGACCAGCGTCCACAGCAGAGGTGATAGCACCCCTCCCTGCGGCGTGACCCTGTCCACTGATTTCGTGGCCCCGTACAATCCCCATTGTGATGTAATCTTTCTGCAATTTAACATGCAGCCGATCCATCTGATTAAGGCAGGATGTACTTTAATGTAATTAAGACCATCCATAATCGCCCATTTTGCAACATTATTGAAAGCCCCGGCAATGTCCAAGAAGACTCCTAGAGCATAATCCTTATATTTCAGGGATTTCTCTATGCTTATTACCACCCTATGCAATGCGGTGTCTACCGACTTGCCTTTGGTGTACGCATGCTGTGTTGTGGAGAGCAGCTTTTCATCCACGTTGGACTTTATGTACACATCTATCAGCCTCTCAAAGGTTTTGAGCAGAAATGATGTTAAGCTAATTGGTCTATAGTCTTTGGAATACATGTGACCGATCTTCCCCGCCTTTGGTAGAAAAGCTACACGAGCAGTTCTCCAAGAGTGCGGTACATGATTCAGTCATATGCACCCATCGAATATTATTTTAAGCCATTCCACGACCGCCCTACTTGAGACTTGTAGCATGGCCGGGAATATACCATCTGGGCCCGGCGATTTAAACTTAGAAAACGTCTTCACTGCCCGCTCGATCTTGGTATCGGTCACCAAGCCCGGCACTACTAGCTCCGTAATCGGAGTGTGAGTGATGTCTGCTGGCTCCTCTAAACCGTCTCCCGATGGGAAATGTGTATCGAGAAGCACCTCAAGGGATTCCTCACTATTACGTGACCATTCCCCGTTCTCTTTCTTTATTAGTCCCTGGACTATGTTTCCCTTTGCTAGGACTTTTTTCAACCGTGCTGTTTCGCTGGAGCACTCTATGTCCGTACAGAAACTTTTCCATGAGTTTCTCTTCGCCCTGGTAATTTCACGCTTGTAGATCCTCAGTAGATCCCTGTACTCGTCCCGACACGCTTCGCTTTCCACGGTCTTTGCGAGCTTAAACATTTCTTTAACCTGTCTTCTTAGAAGACTCAGCTCACTGCTCCACCATGGCGGCTTTGCTTTTCCTCTGAATCTTCTTAGAGGGCAAGATTTGTTATACGCAGTCATAAGTGTCCTTGTTAGGAATTCATTCGACTCCTCCAGTTCCTCTACATTAGCAACCTCTTTGGGTTGTCCCAGTTTTGTTTCTACATGTTTCTGAAATTTAGTCCAGTTCGTTGACCTAGGGTTTCTAAAGGTTCCTCCCTTCTCTACCCTCTTTAGGGGGATGTTGAAGCTGATATACGCATGGTCGGAGAAGGATGGTCTATCAAGAACCATCCAATCATACCTTGATATATCACGCTCAGAGCTCAATGTAATATCCAGAACATTGCTGGATGTTGGACCAATGTATGTAGGGACATTTCCCCTGTTGGCTATCTGCAAATTGGTTTGCAGGATGTAACAAAACAGAGATTCGCCTCTCTCGTTCGTATCTGCTCTTCCTCACGCATTGTGGTGCGCATTTGCATCTGCGCCTATGACCAAACGCCTTTTGCGTCCTTCCTCCTTTACTAGCCTTTTGCATTCCATCGGTGGGACCTCCGCAGCATGGGCCATGTAGCAGGACGCCAGGATAAATACCTGCTTATTCTTTTGCTAAACGGCCACCGCTACGATATCCTCAGTGGTGTAATTAGGCAGCATATATGAATGCAGCTGTTTCCTTACCATTACTACAGCTCGCACCCGTCCTTCCGTTTGCGCGTAGTAAACGCCAAACCCGCGCGCGCTAAGTCCAGAAACCTTTCCTCCCGATGAGAGCCGCGGCTCCTGGATCAGCGCCACGTCAAACGAACCCTCCTCAAGGGTTAGGAGGAGTTCGCTCGACGCCACTTTACTGTGTTGGAGGTTTATCTGTACGACTCGCAGCACCATTGGGCTGTTTGTCCCCCTCCAGCACCTTCGTCTTGACGTCGTCGTCTTCCCCTTGCCCTTTTGGTTTAGAGTATTCGAGGCCCCCTTCAGCCTCTCGTGACTGTTGTGCAGGGTGTTCCTCTGTGCGAGTCATAGCACCATTTAGCGGTTGGTCCTCTTATAGCACGTTCGTGGTGACGTCGGGGACCTCCACCTGTCTTTTTCCCTTAGGCTTTTGAGGTCCTTTTCGACTTCGCCCACCTCTAGCGTGTTAGGGTTTTTATCCTCGGGACTTCTTTTCCTGAGTCGCATGTAAATTTTACCAGTGCCAAAGGACATTTTACCAAGCTGCGTGTACAAAATATCCTCCGCCTGCTTGTTTATTTGGAAGATGTAGAACTGGCCATCCTCGGTAGGCCGAGATACAGTAAGTACCTTCCTATCATGTGTCGGTATGTTCGGATTCTGATTCTGCAGAAGTCGCAGTGTATCCTCCGAATTCATCACGCATGGTATCCATACCTTAACTTTTGGTACCGTGGGGATTTGCGCTTTATCCACCACCTCAAACCGCGCGTTCGTGCCTTGCCTTTGGAGGTTTGGAAGCACTTCCTCCAGCCACTGCAAGCTCGCTATGTTGTCGCACGCTATCATCTTCACACCGTTATACCATCCCCCCGAATCAAAGGTTGGAAGGGGCTTACTTGGTTGTTCCCGCATCATCTTAAGCATTAAGCTAATAAGCTCCCTTTCCACAGATCTCCAACTTTCAGTAGTCATTTGTCCGAAAGGACTGCTACGATCAACCAGCGCCACAGTCAGTGACTGCTTTCCCACATCACTCATCTTCTCGGGAAAAGCAGGAGTCTTAGTGTATCTCCCTTTGGCACCTCCGAGAAAGCCGGAGTCTTAGCGTTATCTCCCTTTGGCTTATCTCCTACTTCCTTAATTGGAACTTCCCTCTGACTCGCAGCTTTCGAGGTAGTTGCTACCTCGCTATTGGAGCCCATCTGTCTTACAGCTTTGGGCCTACTTGTCTTGTCTATGCGACTGCCCTGCCTCGCGGCTCTAGGACTGGGTCCTTTCTGCCTCTTGAAAGCAGGCTTGTCGCGTTCCGCCGAACGTTGCCTCTTCATTCTGCCATTCGACGCTTCTTCCTCCTCGTACCGGTTGCAGAACCGAGGGTTTCTCGCAGCAAACCTTTTGAACTGCCTTCGACCTACTTCTACCGCTTCATGGGCCCATTCCAAGCGCTCGATCTCCACTTCTGTTGGGTCGACTACTGCTCCCAAACGTTGAACAATTCTTAGTGCTGCACGGTTCTGCGAGAGAGCTCTTTTACTTCCTCTGCTGCGTACCCTTCTCCACTTTTCTACTCCGTTTTCATTTGTGTGCTTCTCCAATACGGAGTTCATTGAATCAGCACTACTCTCGCTCCCCGAGTCCGACGCATCGCTTAATTCGTATTTGTCGTCCTTGGATTGCGACTCAGTCCTCCTCTTTACATCGTCCTTATTACAGTCAGTTAATGAGTCGTTCATCTTGGTCGTACGACCACCTGCCCGACAATGCGGGCTCAGCGGTCCAGTATTATATACGGAGAAAGAACCGTCCGCCACAGCAGCGCCCCTTGCTGTGGTAAGGCCATTAATACTTCCCGAGGTGGCCCGGTATCGGGAAGGCTCCGTTCGAATACAGCCGAATTTATCCCCTGGCTGCAAATCGTCCAATAGGCATGTTCCGCATAACATCCTGGATTAGGGGGTTGGCAGTTCTTGGTCACCGACATCCCTCCGCCCTCGTATGAGGCGAAACGGCGTAGATGTCAGTCCTAACCAACTCCGCCTCATAGTCGGGCGCTATAGAGTTCGGCTAAGCCCTCACACCAACGACAAGGTGCCTACCCTAGTGAGGGAGCCCTCAAAGTACCTACCTAATTTTTATTTTATATTTATCTTAAAATTCGTTTAGGTATGTACATCTGTTCACTATATATTTCTTATCTTATACAGCCGATTATTTGGAGATTACTAATGGCATCAGATTATTGTTCAGCCCCATTCATGAAAGGTATGAAGTCTTCGGTACAACCGAAGACAGTCCTTTCCTTACTTGTTTTTTTTTCATTTTTATATTCAGCTGAGCAGAGCTCATAGATTATATTAATATTTTTCGCATAACGGTACCTCGTAACGGCATAAACTAATCGCGATAGATATAGACTTCTATATATCATGATTCAATGATCTGGGAGAAAAAAGAAATTCATTTAGCCATGTCCGTCCCTCCGTCCGTCCATCCGTAAACACGATAACATGAGTAAATTGTGAGCCTTGTTGAGCTAAAATGAACGAAATCGGACCATAACCGCGGCCACTTTTTCGATATCGAAAATTTCGAAAAACCGAAAAAGTGCGATAATTCATTACCAAGGACGGATAAAGCGATGAAACTAGGTAGGTAGGTTGACCTTATGACGCAGAAAAGCAAATTTTTAAAATTTTGTACAATGGGTGTGGTACCGCCCACTTTTAAAAGAAGGTAATTTAAAAGTTTTGGAAGCTGTAATTTGGCAGTCGTTGAAGATATCATGATGAAATTTGGTAGGCTCGTTACTCCTATTTCTATATGTGTGCCAAATAAAACCTAGCAAAATCGAATGACGAACACGCCCACTTTAAAAAACAATTGTAAGTTAAATTTTAACAAAAAATTGAATATCTTTACAGTATATACGTAATTTATGTCCAAATTCTACTCCAGTAATGATATGGTGCAACGAAATACAAAAATTCCTTTTCCATTTAATTTGTCTAGAATACTTTTAATGCCATAACTCGAACAAAATATTACCAATCCTTGTAACAATTGGTAGGGGCATAGACTCTATGACGATAACTGTTTTCTGTGGAAATGGGCGAAATCGGTTAAAGCCACGGCCAGTTTTTATACACAGTCGGCCGTCTGTCCTTCCGCTCGGCCCTTAATACGATAACTTGAGCAAAAATCGATATATCTTTACTAAACTTAGTTCACGTACTTACCTGAACTCACTTTATCTTGGTATAAAAAATGACCGAAATTAGACTATGACTACGCCCATTTTTTCGATATCGAAAATTACGAAAAATGAAAAAAATGCCATAATTCTAAACCAAATATGAAAAAAGAGATGAAACATTGTAACTGGATTGGTTTATTGACGCAAAATATAACTTTAGAAAAAATTTTGTAAAATGGGTGTGACACCTTCCATATTAAGTAGAATAAAATGAAAAAGTTCTGTAGGGCGAAATCAAAAGCCCTTGGAATCATGGCAGGAATACTGTTCGTGGTGTTAAATATATAAATAAATTAGCGGTATCCGACAGCTGATGTTCTAGGTCACCCTGGTCGACATTTTGATCAATATCTCGAAAACGCCTTCACATATACAACTAAGAGCCACTCCCTTTTAAACCCCTCATTAATACCTTTAATTTGATACCCATATCATACAACACACATTCTGGAATCACCCCTGGTCCACCTTTATGGCGATATCTCGAAAAGGCTTCCACCTGTAAAACTAAAAATCATTCCCTTTAAAAATACTCATTACCACCTTTCATTTGATACCCATATCGTACAAACACATTCTAGAGTCACCCCTGTTCCACCATTAGGGCGATATCTCGAAAAGGCTTCCACCTATAAAACATAGGGCCACTCCCTTTTAAATAATCATTAACACCTTTCATTTGATACCCATGTCGTACACCGCATTCTAGATTACCCCTGATCCACCTTTATGGCGATATCTCGAAAAGGCTTCCACCTATAAAACTAAGGATTATTCCCTTTTAAAATACTCATTATCACCTTTCATTTTATACCCATATCGTACAAACACATTCTAGTGTCACCCCTGGTCCACCATTAGGGAGATATCTCGAAAAGGCTTCCACCTATAAAACTAACGCCCACTCCCTTTAAAATAATTATTAACACCTTTCATTTGATACCTATATCGTACAAACAAATTCCAGGGTTGCCCTAGGTTCATTTTCCTACATGATGATTTTTAATATTACCATTTGTATGTGTCCATGAAAAAGACAATTTTGTCTCCAAAGCTCTCAGCTGAGTATGTAATGTTCGGTTACACCCGAACTTAGTGTTCCTTACTTGCTTAAGGTGGCATCTATTCATTGGTTTATGTCAGCATAATTTTCTTCATTCTGTTGCACCGGCCACCAATCTATGTTAGCCACGTAAAATTTTAATTACCAAAAATATTTTTTTTTAAGCTATTGCATAGATTTTATCGCTGGTTTGGCGACTAAATCAATAAAAACCGTAACGGATATTTGTCAAAAAAGGTTCGAAAAGGTTCGAAAAAGTTTCGGTGTTAGCAACAGGCTGATTGCATAAAATCGGATCTTTTTAAGCGAATATTGGTTGTTGTCTTTGGTGTACATTTACCTTCACTACTGCGCTGTAGATGGCACTGGTAACCGCCAGATGCCAGATGATTTGCATGCTAGATGATGCACACCAACAAACACACACGCGCTGTACATAATTGCCTCTGTTGTTGTTGAACTTAGTACAGTAATTACGTACAAATACGATTTACAAGATTCAGTTACGAGACAAATAAATGTCTTACTTCTTACCGAAACTTGCATGACGCGTGATAATCCGATTGAAATACCTAATTTCAAATGTATTGTTCAATTCAAACGAGATACTGCGCCAAAGGGTGGTGTAGCTATTTACCAAAATAACAATAACGTTACTAATATTATGACTCCGAATATTGAAATAAATATTGCACACGTTAGCGATGTTAATTTTAGGTGCTCATTTGTTTGAGATATTTGTGCGTGCTTATGCAAACTTAGAAATGGTCTACACATTGTCATGGTAGCAACTTACATTTCTCCGAATCCAAAATTGGACGAGGTAGAGCATTTTATTCATAGCAATTTACTGGAGTACTCTGAAGAAGGGGCAAAAGTACTTGGTACAAATCCTAATAAATTTCCACTTATCTTGGCCGGCGATTTCAACATCAATTTCGCTGATAAAAAATCAGAGCGGTTAACAAGTTTTGTTTTTGAAAAATTCAATTTGAAAATAAATAATGATCCAAAAGGATCCACAACAAAATATGGGACCACCATTGACGCGGTATTTTCAAGATATTTAGAGGATATCAAGTCTCAAACGTATGTTTCCTATTTCAGTTACCATAAACCTATAATTTCCATTATAAATATTACTGAATAACCTATGTATGTACATATCTTGTAAGATAATAATAAAAATTTTTTAACCAATATTAACTTCTCATTTATTCAATAAAAGTAAAAAATTTGTTTTCTTATCCGTCACCACGCTTAAAAATTTTGACTTGAATTAATATCAAAAACAAAACTTGAATTAATATCAAAGATAACAAAATGTTGCATAAATATTATAATTGCATAAGTTGATAATATGCAATAGCTTTACCGTGGCAGTCCCCGAGTGCCACACGTCCTTTTTTTCCGGTTTTGGGAATTGAATCTTCCAATTCCAATAAATGGCAAGAGGACCCTTAAATTGCCTCTTAAATCGCCAGGTTAACAAACGAATATTTAGACGTGCCTAAGCAGCTAACACATGTCGCAAATTAAAAACCCGTAGCACAAATTCTTTCCTTGTAATTGTTAAATATATGGCTTGTTGCCATGTGCTTTTTCAAGATTTGTAATTATTCGTTTGAATTATATTTTTATGTCAGTATTATAGTTTCACTCCCATCCAGCAAGTGATACCCCCATCATGCCCAAGCCAGTGGCCTCAGACATCCTCCCATTGTCATAGAAATACTAATTTAGTCATTATGTGTCGTGTTGATTTGTTAAATAATTCAGCGTTTTGGGTAATTCCCAGTGGTGACTTATTTTCTTTATGTAGATTATTAATTTTTTAATTGTAAAGTTGTAATTCCAATTGTATACAATTAAATTTGTTTAATTGTGAAGTTGAAACCAGGTTAGACAAGGTGCTGTAATGCACTCGTTACAGTTGTTATGTTATGCTTTTTTGCCAATATTTACATAATCTTATTTTTGTAAATGAATTTTCGTCGTATCAGGTGTTATATTTTAATGAATTTATATTCATTCTGTTTATGTGTTTCTTTATATTAGGTTTATATAGCGTAGCAATTATATGTAAAATGTGAATATATGTACATAACCGTACATTTAATTATGTATTATGTGAATTTCTATCCGGTTACATGTGTACAGGACTGTACATTAATATATGATAAGGGTATTTTCAATCCCGTTACTTGTACTTTATGTCCTTTGTGAAATTATATGTTACCACAATTTATATGTAAGGTATAATCTCTACCCCGTTATATGAATAGTTCATATAATAAATTAAAATATTAAAAAAAAAAAAACATGTATGTATATATGGTCACAAAATTTTATCGTATCCAATCTTTGTACTTTTGTCCAATTTAGTTTATATTTTTCCAATTTATAGTTAATGTCTCATTTCAAGTTGTATTCATATACAATTTAAAAAGTTCCAGTGTAATAGATATATCTCTTTTGAAGATCAATGTAGCTTCATGCGAAGATTTTGTATTAAATGTTGTCCATAACTGTTTTATTTATCTAGATTACTAATTTTTTTTTTATACCTTTCATGAAAATGAAATGGTATATTAATTTCGTCACGAAACCGAAAATTGTAAGTCCTTAAAGGAAAATAGATAGACCCACCATTAAGTATACCGAAATAATCAGGTTGAAGAGCTGAGTTGATTTAGCCATGTCCGTCTGTCCGTCTGTCTGTCTGTCTGTTTGTATGCAAACTAGTCCCTCAATTTTTGAGATATCTTGATAAAATTTGGTGAGCGGGTGTATTTGGGTGTCCGATTAGACATTTGTCGGAACCGACCGGGTCGGACCACTATAGCATATATCCACCATTCAACCGATTTTTCAGAAAAAGAGGATTTTTGTAATATCTTACCCAATTTAACAGATTGAATCTTCAAACTTCACCATATACTTTCGTATATTGCACATATTGTTGCCTGAAAAAATTGATGGATCGGTCGTATATATAGTATATATCCCCCACAACCGATTGTTCAGATAAGGAACTTTTCGTAATTACTGCCCTATTTTAAGAGCTAGAGGCTTCAAATTTCAACGAATGCTTAGGTATATAGCATATATTATTGTATGAAAAAATCATAAAGATCGGTGGTATATATAGTATATATATGGTGGTATATATATTATATATATATAGTATATATATATATATTTTCGCAAATTTTAGCCCCATTTTAACAGCTAGAAGCTTCAAATTTCACCGAATACTTACGTATATAGCATATATCGTTGTCTGAAAAAATCATATAGATCGGTTGTATATATAGTATATATCTCATACAACCTATTGTTCAGATAAGAAACTTTTCGCAATTTCTACCCCATTTTAACAGCTATAAGCTTCAAATTTCACCGATTGCTTACGTATATAGCATATATTCTGAAAAAATCATAGAGATCGGTTGTATATATAGTATATATCTCATACAACCGATTGTTCAGATAAGAAACTTTTCGCAATTTCTACCCCCTTTTAACAGCTATAAGCTTCAAATTTCACCGATTGCTTACGTATATAGCATATATTGTTGTCTGAGAAAATCATAGAGATCGGTTGTATATATAGTATATATCTCATACAACCGATTGTTCAGATAAGAACAATTTCTGCCCCGTTTAACAGCTAGAAGCTTCAAATTTCACAAAATGCTTACGTATATAGCATATATTATTGTATGAAAAAATCATAAAGATCGGTGGTATATATAGTATATATATGGTGGTATATATATTATATATATATAGTATATATATATATATTTTCGCAAATTTTAGCCCCATTTTAACAGCTAGAAGCTTCAAATTTCACCGAATACTTACGTATATAGCATATATCGTTGTCTGAAAAAATCATATAGATCGGTTGTATATATAGTATATATCTCATACAACCTATTGTTCAGATAAGAAACTTTTCGCAATTTCTACCCCATTTTAACAGCTATAAGCTTCAAATTTCACCGATTGCTTACGTATATAGCATATATTGTTGTCTGAAAAAATCATAGAGATCGGTTGTATATAGTATATATCTCATACAACCGATTGTTCATATAAGAAACTTTTCGCAATTTCTACCCCTTTTTAACAGCTATAAGCTTCAAATTTCACCAAATGGCTTACGTATATAGCATATATTGTTGTCTGAAAAAATCATAGAGATCGGTTGTATATATAGTATATATCTCATACAATCGATTGTTCAGATAAGAAACTTTGCGCAATCTTTCTGCCCCGTTTTAACAGCTAGAAGCTTCAAATTTCACAAAATGCTTGCGTATATAGCATATATTGTTGGTCTGAAAAAATCATAGAGATCGGTGATATATAATATTATATACTTCATATAAACAGTCATTTTTGCCCCTTTTTTACGGCTAGAAGCTTCAAAATTCATCAAGTTTCATCAAATAGTTACGTTTACGTCATATATTTTTGAAATACGTGATTCGTAGTCATAGCTTTTACATGCAGACCACAAAAAACGTGAAGCTTTGCATCCTCACACAGATTACCTACCTATTTTTTATTTTATATTTATCTTAAAAATCGTTTAGATATGTTCAAATTTCACTAAATGCTTACGTGTATAGCATATAATGTTGCCTGAGAAAATCATAGATAGCGGTGGTATAATATAGTATATAATATCCCATACAACCGATTGTTCAGATAAGAAACTTTTCGCAATTTCTACCCCATTTTAACAGCTCTAGCTTTAGAGATCGGTTTGTATATATAGTATATATCTCATACAACCGATTGTTCAGATAAGAAACTTTGCGCAATTTCTGCCCGTTTTAACAGCTAGAAGCTTCAAATTTCACCAAATGCTTACGTATATAGCATATATTGTTGTCTGAAAAAATCATAGAGATCGGTTGTATATATAGTATATATCTCATACAACCGATTGTTCAGATAAGAAACTTTGCGCAATTTCTGCCCGTTTTAACAGCTAGAAGCTTCAAATTTCACAAAATGCTTACGTATATAGCATATATTGTTGTCTGAAAAAATCATAGAGATCGGTGGTATATATATTATATACTTCATATAAACTGTCATTTTTGCCCCTTTTTTACGGCTAGAAGCTTCAAAATTCAACAAATTTCATCAAATAGTTACGTTTACGTCATATATTTTTGTAATACGTGATTCGTAGTCATAGTTTTTATATACAGACCACAAAAAACGTGAAGCTTTGCATCATATTTATCTTAAAAATCGTTTAGATATGTTCAAATTTCACTAAACGCTTACGTGTATAGCATATCTTGTTGTCTGAAAAAATCATAGAGATCGGGTTGTATATATAGTATATATCTCATACAACCGATTGTTCAGATAAGAAACTTTCGCAATTTCTACCCCATTTTAACAGCTATAAGCTTCAAATTTCACCGATTGCTTACGTACATAGCATATATTGTTGTCTGAAAAAATCATAGAGATCGGTTCTATATATAGTATATATCTCATACAACCGATTGTTCAGATAAGAAACTTTTCGAAATTTCTACCCCATTTTAACAGCTCTAGCTTTAGAGATCGGTTGTATATATAGTATATATCCCATACAACCGATTGTTCAGATAAGAAACTTTTCGCAATTTCTACCCCATTTTAACAGCTATAAACTTCAAATTTCACCGATTGCTTACGTATATAGCATATATTGTTGTCTGAAAAAATCATAGAGATCGGTTGTATATATAGTATATATCTCATACAACCGATTGTTCAGATAAAAAACTTTTCGCAATTTCTACCCCATTTTAACAGCTATAAGCTTCAAATTTCACCGATTGCTTACGTATATAGCATATATTGTTGTCTGAAAAAAATCATAGAGATCGGTTGTATATATAGCATATATCTCATACAACCGATTGTTCAGATAAGAAACTTTTCGCAATTTCTACCCCATTTTAACAGCTATAAGCTTCAAATTTCACCGATTGCTTACGTATATAGTATGTATTGTTGTGTCAAAAAATCATAGAGATCGGTGATATATATAATATATATATGATGGTATATATAGTATATATATATAGTATATATATATTTTTTTTACGATTTCGGCCCCATTTTAACAGCTAGAAGCTTCAAATTTCACCAAATGCTTAGGTGTATAGCATATATTGATGTCTGAAAAAATCATTGAGATCGGTGGTATACATAGTATATATCTAATACAACCAATTGTTCAGATAAGAAACTTTGCTCAATTTCTGCCCCGTTTTAAACAGCTAGAAGCTTCAAATTTCACAAAATGCTTACGTATATAGCATATCTTGTTGTCTGAAAAAATCATAGAGATCGGTGGTATATATATTATATACTTCATATAAACTGTAATTTTTGCCCCTTTTTTACGGCAAGAAGCTTCAAAATTCATCAAATTTCATCAAATAGTTACGTTTACGTCATATATTTTTGAAATACGTGATTCGTAGTCATAGTTTTTACACGCAGATCACAAAAAACCAGAACTTTGCATCCTCACACAAAGTACCTACCTGTTTTTTATTTTATATTTATCTTAAAAATCGTTAAGGTATGCAGATCTGTTCACTATATATTTCTTATCTTATACATCCGATTATTCGGGGATTACGAACGGGATAAGATTATTGTTCATCCACATTTATGAAAGGTATGAAGTCTTCGGCACAGCCGAAGACAGTCCCGTTCTTACTTGTTTTTAGTATTATTTTATGTATTTATTTTAACTTTCGATTTTATTGTTAAGTATAACTAATCACACCATTACTGTTCTTTTTACAGTTTCGTAGCTCCGTTATTTCATGCAGCATGTTTTCTTCCATTATACAAAGTTTAAAGTCTTGTTTTGTAGCTCCGTTATATTATACATATTCAATTTTAATGTTACATATTATTAATGTTTTTTATACACGATGCCTTTTTAATTAGACAAAAAGTTTATTTTAATTGAACAAAATCTATAAATTTTACTCTACATAGAACATTCTTTTTTACAAAACACTTTTACACTTAAACGAATGTGTAATTATTATGACGACATTTTTAACAAAACGATGTTACTGCTTCGGCGATATACTTGCGAGTCTGCCAAAAATATTTGATATATTAAGCAAACAGTATCATTACGGATACGTGGAACACTATGAGCGGTTTTAAAGAAGAAGATACGTAGCTATCAACATAAAAAACGAAAACAATCAAACAAGCAATATGCATACGAATACTAAAAATAACAGGCATATGAGGAACACGAAGAAAAAAAAAAACACGAGAGTCACACAAAATTACCGTTTCGCACTACAGGTTTAGTGACTACCTACGAACTAATCGGATGCACAGCAACTTATACTTAAAGCACTGAAGGTTGAGCTTTACGTATTTAAATCAGAGATTGCATTTAAGGATTAACCAGAAAAAACTAGTCGGTTTATGACAGATAACAACCGATATTAAATAACAAAGATGTGAGATATGTTTATTTTTTTTTTAATTTTCTGGTATTTCTAAGTGATTAATTTTTTTATTTTTAAATTTTTCTCAATACCACTGAGATTATTTAGTGTGATTTTTTTGAACAGAATTTTTTCGAAATGGTAATTTTGCGACCGAAATAGATTTGGGGGGATGGTTAATCGCTCGCCTGCTATTTTCAAATTAACATAATTTAAACTGACCATTATGTTATTGTCAGGATCTGCAAGTAATTTTTATTTCCCAAAATTAAAACCAGAAAACGCATACTTCGTCTTCACCGTTTATTTTTGGAGTCACACAGTTACTATTTCGAAGATCAACTTATGATCTTTTCTCGATTGTTGGCGATTGGTTTTGTGATCATTTCGAGACTTTTTTGTTTCACTACTGGGATCATTCCGGTACTATTTTGAGATCACATCGGTATTATTTTATTGGATTAATTTCGCAATTATTTCGATATTAATTTGGCACTTATTCCACATTATTTTCGGTACTATTTTCAGAAAGTCATGATCATTTTGCTATTAGTTAAGATTCCATTTTGAGCTAAATTTTAAAATGTGTTAGGGAACATTTTTTGCAGGATTATATGGAAAAAATTTCTGGACAATATAGGTATTATATAGGGACCATTTTGATATCTTTATGGGCTCATTCCAGAAACCATTTCGAAATAATTACGGGATCATGCTAGTAACTATTTCGGCATCATTTTGGTACTATTTTGTAATCATTTAGCAGGTATTGGAAAACTCATTCTTGAACGCGAAGAGTTATCAGGCCTTTATTATTATTGGTTTGTTAGCGGCATATTTTTGGTTTGTCATCGCCGAACTATTGACTTGTTATCGGAATAAGCTGTTGTCGAAGAGTTGTTGGAATATTATCGGTTAGTTATTGTGTCAAAGGTTTGTTACCGAAAATTTATCGACTTGTTAACGAACACATATCCAGATTTTTTTTCGAAAAAATTTGATAACCAACGTTGACAGCAGAGGTCATAATATCCCGCCCTGGGCGGGGCCTCATACAACCACCATCTTCCATTAACTGTCCTGTTCATGCATAATTTTTCTTCTTAGTTCGTATGGCTGGGTACACGGGTACCGCAAGGCAATTCATACGTGACAACTACTAGTGGTACCTGGGTATCCCAGCCATGAGAACAGTAATAAAAAACAAATTTTAGTTATAAAAAACTAATTTATTAAAAAACCATCTTTATGAAAGTATATTTGAAAAAATTTTCTCTCCTTTTTGTAGAAAGCTTATTCCCATAGGATGCCATAAAATTTTAACTTGTTTCTATTTGTAAATTACGTAAAAACGTGAGAGCTACAAATAGTACCTGGGTATCTCAGCCATGAGAACTGGTAATAGAAAACTAATTTATTAAAAAAATCATCTTTATGAAATTATATTTGAAAAATGTGTTTCTCCTTTTTGTAGAAGACTTATTCCCATACGATGCCACAAAATTTTAACTCGTTTCTATTTGTAGATTATTTAAAAATGTCTTTTGAATATTCAAAAGGTACCCGGGCACCCATCTATGCACAGGACGGTTAAGAAATTAAACCGATACATCCGTTAGAGCTGGATGTATGTGCCGCAATGTAATAAAGACAAACAATGATCGCTTGTTTAGAAATATTGCTGAAGGTCCTTTTGCTTTTGCTATTGGGTCCTGTGATTTATCATTAGAGAAAGTCTTCACCGCCCATTCGTTCTGTGTATTGGTCACCAAGCTCGGCACTACCCGCTGCGTGACTGTGGACGCAATGTAAGTGCTGTCCGCTGGTTTTCTGCATCATCTATCTATGGAAAAAGTGTGTCGAAAGGGCATCTCTATACTTGTAGATTATCTTAACAGAATTTTGGATATAAATAAATTATTTTAATTACTTTACAAATGACATCATTTCATTTGTAGAAAAACAAATTAAATTTAATTTTCAAATTAGAATTCAAGGTATTATTATAATTAATATCGGGTGCATTAATCCGCTATAAAATTTGTTATATTATTGTTTGTTTACTCTATGATCCACTTCATTATTGCACTTTTATCACAATCTTAAAATGTTTGCAATTCATTTGGCTGCACAAATCAGTAACTTTGCGAAATTGCATGTATTACATTCAGATAAAATCAACAGCTATGTGAAATTTTAATGCAACATCCAGACGGTAAAATTTGGGTGCAGCAAACTAAAAGTATTATTGACTTTACAGCAGTTAGAGAATCAAGCTCAAATTGTTCAAAGAAAATATGCGTACTCTATTTTTGGTCGCTTTGATTTGCGGCGTTTTGGTGCTGATGTTGGTAAGAAATTTTAAAAGTTGTTTATAACTAAAAAAATTTGAAAATTCGATAAACTGAAAAACAGTCAAAATATGTCCGAACTTTTGTTTCCATGACATTACTCTACTCATTTAATAACTTATATTTATACTTTTTTCAGCAATCAACGAACGCTAGTCCTCCTTCGCAAATGTCGCCCCAAAAAGGCGGTGACCCTAGTGCTCGTACACGTCGTGCTGCACATGGACCTGGTGGCTATGCTGGTGGTGAAGCTAGTGGTGAAGCTGGTGTAGGTGGTGGATTTGATTTTAGTATGGGTGCTGATGTCCAAGGTAAAACCGGTGCTGGTCGTGGTGGGAATAATAAAATAGGAATTGAGGCCGACTAAGCTTATAGCCATGATATGTATTGCTATGAATATGTAGATGGCAAAAAAATTTATAAAGCAGAGTAATAAAAAAAATTCAGGCTACCGTCTATATCGATGAGTTATCGGTACCCCAGCGGGTTAGGGAGCTTAGAATATATACGCGGTAGGTATGCCTGTCGTAAGAGGCGACTAAAATACCAAATCGATACAAGGCGTTGTGTAGCGCAACCCTATTAAGGGGTTGCCAGCGCAATATATAGCTTCTTCAACCCAATTTTTAACCTCACCTACCCGTGGCGAATCCTGTTTCATTAACAGCCTAGGTTCTGGCGATCCCGAACTCCTGACGGATGTAAGGGGTGGGAGGGCGGTATGGCTTAGAAGGTTTCATGTGGTCATACCAAATCGTTGCCGAGATGGTCGAGCTGGTAACTTTATGGTGCTTGTTACCGGAACATACCGGATCTTCATCCTGCAAGGTGCCATCAATCCTGACATACGTAATGTATGTCCTGCTTCTAACGGGCCCCACATAACACCAACAAACATCTTTTCAATTGTAATGTGGAACCTACAACGCCTCTAACACCCTTATCTCTTTGGTCTTGGACTCCCGTTAGAGAATATTGATGACAATTAGTGAGTGGTCGCAGCTAATGGATAGGGCGATGCATTGCTACAAGAACAACAACAACATCAATAAGAAGCCGACGTCTTCAATTAGGTACCGTTTTCTCCCTGATATACTGAAATATATCTATACAAAGCAATACCTTTTGAATCAAAGAAGTTTTTATAGTGCTAAGTTCGAAGTGACAATGTTCGAAGCCTTGATCTTAATCTATGAAACAATTGCTACTATTTTTGTACAATAGCCGTTTGCTTCGCTATATATTTGCTGAAGCCTGAACTACTTGGGTAGTAAAAGCAAATAAAAGTTATGTATGGTGATACAAACAAAAGCAACTCAGTCAACAAAAATTCTTTGAAAAATTATTAAAAAATTGTGTCAACTCAATGCACACTCACTCATAGCTTGGAAATTTTTGGAAATTACACTTGAATGCCTATTTATCTATTTAGATGAATACCTGTCTACTAAGTATCTATTATATGTTATTATTATAATTACTATATTTGGTTGAATAGTTTCAGGTTCAATTACCTTTTAGTTGAAAGCTATATGGAATAACTGACATTTGTTCGCTTGTCAATTCAATCTCAGTTACATCTACATAAATGGTATAGGGATAACAAGTAAGGAAGGCTAAGTTCGGCTGTAACCTATCATTACATACTCAGCTGCCAGATTACAGCTTGCAAAACTTTTAAATTACCTTCTTTTCAAAGTGGGCGGTGCCATGCCCATTGTCTAAAATTTTGCTATTTTCTATTCTGCGTCATAAGGTCAACCCACCTATCAAGTTTCATCGCTTTATTCGTCTTTGGTAATGAATTATCGCACTTTTACGGTTTTCGAAATTTTCGATATGGAAAAAGTGGACGTGGTTATAGAACGATTTCGTTGATTTTAAAGAGCGATCTGAGATGAGTGCCCAGGAACTTACGTACCAAATTTCATTCAGATACCTCAAAATTTACTCAAGTTATCGTGTTTACGGACGGACGGACGGCCGTGGCTAAATGAATTTCTTTTTTCGCCCATATCATTTTGACACATAGAAGCCTATATCTATCTCGATTAGTTTATGCCGTTACGGGGTACTGTTATGCTAACAAAATTAATAGAATTAATATACTCTATGAGCTCTGCTCAGCTGAGTATGAAATATATATGAATGATTAAATTTATAGAGAAATCTGCTATGAATATCGTAAACCTAAAAATTAGTAATACAAAAGAAATAAGAAAAGGTTTCTAGAATAATTGCTAGCACACATTGAAATCCATTTTATGTGAAAGTTCCTTAAGTGAAGTCACACTAGACAATCTTGATTACACTTTTGTCAAAAGAACAAAAATAATTTTTTATATGAATACATCGATAATTGCGCAAATATTTTTTACATCATTAATCATTTTCCGTAATCAACGTATCCACATCTGCAGTGTAAACAAAACATGACATTTCAATTGAAAGCAAACGTAATGTAGGTAGGTAGATTACTTTGATATACAGGATTTTACCCGTTGCCGCTTAATGTTTTGAGATTTTTTCCCATATATTTGTTTCTTACCAAGGCTTGGGTAACACTCAGTCAATCGGTGCTGACATAGAGGCCCCACAAAACTCCCACTGTATAAAAAACGCATTACTTACGTACTGTAGTCAAACTCACATACACAGATGTACTTAGAGTGAGGTATTAAAAGGACCGCAAAATATGTTTTGATAAAACATTTAATTTAAAAATGTTTACTCAATTACGCCACACAGCGCTGTGTTACCCATGCTTAGCTCTGTTGTGCCATACAAAAAAAAACCGATAAACATAAGCGGTAGCAATTTACTATTGTTAAAAACCTTTTTACTATGGTGAGAATTTTTCTCTAGAAAAAAACACAGAAGGTTAAATTATATACACCTCATATTTGTCGAAACTTTCCACTCCGGGGTACTCCGCTACCGATTGACACAGGCTTGAAGTTCGTAAAACTAGTTTAACGATTGGAGCTGCCAATAAATGGCACAACAACAGTTGTACTACGGAGCGACGGATTGAGCGCAAATATGCACCTATTCGCAACAGTTGAGTAGCAACTGAGCGGGGTATTGAATACAATGCGTGCATTCTGAACACAAAACTGTGATACAATTGTTTAATTAAAACTGTGTGTTTTGAACGGTACCTTAAGCCAGTGATGCACAATGTTGACAGAGCTTCGAAGACAAACGCACATATTTTTCAGTGGTCGGCAAAAATTAAAATGTAAGTGTATTAGTGAGAGCGAGAGCATGAGCAACCCAGCAGGAACCTAATGTAGAGGATGCATTTATACCAAAAATTTTGGAAATTTTCTTTTTTGATTCTGAAATAGTTTAAAAAAATCAAATAACGCAAAAATAGAGGCGATCACTCGCCTGAAAAAAATCATATTTCCGAGAATAATACATTTGCCGCAACCGGGGATATACAAAATGTTTAAAAAGATATGTAGCTGATTTAAAAAACAAAAAAATAAAGTTGCATTCATGTAAATTTTACTATGAAATTTATTAAGCCTGCGTACTTAAAGAGTAACATCAAATATGTAAAATATATGCATTATAATAATACGCACTATAATAATAAAATTTATACACCTTTACTGTTAGTTCTCTGTATTAAACATTCATTGCCCTACACCGCTGAGCAGGTATTCCATTGTAAATAAACGTACTATACGCGATATTTGATCCGTAGAAGCGTAACGAATTATTGACCCATTATCTTGTATAGTGTGCCATACGCTTGGGAGGTGCGGTGGTGATAGATGCAATATTGGTACGTTCTGTTGTTGGAATGGCATATAACTACCCTCTAAAATATGATAAATGGGATTAGTTGTAAAGTAGCGTCTTGGATTTACGCGAGACCTGGAATGTTCCCAACGCTCTTCTAACGCTACGAGACGTGAAAACCATGCTTCAGTATTTGAAAAGAAACTATGAAATGTCGTATCGCCTAAACCAATATTATCCAATGTTACTAATATATCCAAACTATTTAAAATACCTTCCGCTCTCCAACGGTTAGCTAACTGACGAGACCCATAACGGGAATAAGGGGGGCCACCGACCCCCTCTGTAGACTCTTCACCATCAAAGAAAATAAACATCAAACTTAGCTTTGTGTTACGAAATTGTGCAAGCTTTTCACGTAAAACGTGCGCCATATTAAGTAGCATAGCGCATGGTACTGCGGAGGTTGTAGCGCCTAGAAATTCAAAATTTGCAAAATATTTGCCATCATAGTGGCAGGCTAGTACTAGAAAACGTTCCGCGACTGGATTGAGTTTTGCAATTATGTTATGCAATTGTACTGTTTCCAAAATAGGCACTCTCTCATAAAATTTATCAGCGTCAACATACCATCCCATCTGACATAAACTATTAATGATGTAGTTGCCTACTCGCGTATGCCCGTCTGAGTCAACAACACGTGGTATAAGTATCTCGTTCACTGCATAACGTAAATGTTGCACGTCTTGAAGTTCTCCATATTCTAAGAGTTTTTCATCAGACAGCTCTATAACAGGATGCATTCTCTTTAAATAAATAGTTTAGTTGGTGAGTATCCTAATTTAAATGGTAATAGTCTAGAACAGGGGTCGACTGCTAATACGGAAAATAAAAAAATGTTAAGCCGTCCAAAAGATATTAACGAAAAACCTTCGGACGCACTTATAAAAAATGACCCTGACCGGCCCACCAATGGCGGATTATTGTTGTCGAGATTAATATGCGTCTTTTAGCACCTCTCTCGATATTAGCAGTCGACCCCTGTTCTAGAATTTTACCAAAGTATCAGTGCAACATATTTCATTAAGTAGCGTTCTTATTTCATTGATTATTACCTGACATGGTCCCACAGGATATTCAACACACAAATATTGTTTAACACATACACTGATGCTTAGTACAAAGAAGGTGATAAAATTTGAGCTGCCTGCCATATTGAAGTTTACTTTTTAAATAGTTTTAAGTACTATGTCACAGTTTAAAATGGTTGAACAAACTTGCTTTTTTCTTTTATTATATGAAGGTAGATGTTTGCCCGACAGAAGCACCAAGTCGTTTGTCTAGACATTTTTTTATTTTTCATTTTTATACCTTTCATGAAAATGAAATGGTATATTAATTTCGTCACGAAACCGAAAATATTAAGTCCTTAAAGGAAAATAGATAGACCCACCATTAAGTATACCAAAATAAGCAGGTTGAAGAGCTGAGTTGATTTAGCCATGTCCGTCTGTCCGTCTGTCCGTCTGTCTGTTTGTATGCAAACTAGTCCCTCAATTTTTGAGATATCTTGATAAAATTTGGTGAGCGGGTGTATTTGGGTGTCCGATTAGACATTTGTCGGAACCGACCGGATCGGACCACTATAGCATATATCCTCCATACAACCGATTTTTTGTAATATCTTACCCAATTTAACAGATTGAAGCTTCAAATTTCACCGAATGCTTACGTATATAGCATATATTGTTGTCCGAAAAAATCATAGAGATTGGTTGTATATATAGTATATATCTCATACAACCGATGGTTCAGATAAGAAACTTTTCGCAATTTCTACCCCATTTTAACAGCTATAATCTTCAAATTTCACCGATTGCTTACGTATATAGCATATATTGTTATCTGAAAAAATCATAGAGATCGGTTGTATATATAGTATATATCTCATACAACCGATGGTTCAGATAAGAAACTTTTCGCAATTTCTACCCCATTTTAACAGCTATAAGCTTCAAATTTCACCGATTGCTTACGTATATAGCATATATTGTTGTCTGAAAAAATCATAGAGATCGGTGGTATATATATTATATACTTCATATAAAATGTCATTTTTGCCCCTTTTTACGGCTAGAAGCTTCAAAATTCATCAAATTTCATCAAATAGTTACTTTTACGTCATATATTTTTGAAATACGTGATTCGTAGTCATAGTTTTTACATGCAGACCACAAAAAATCTGAAACTTTGCATCCTCACACAAAGAACCTACTTATTATACCTTTCATGAAAATGAAATGGTATATTAATTTCGTCACGAAACCGAAAATAGTAAGTCCTTAAAGGAAAACAGATAGACCTACCATTAAGTATACCGAAATAATCAGGTTGAAGAGCTGAGTTTATTTAGCCATGTCCGTCTGTCCGTCTGTCTGTTTGTATGCAAACTAGTCCCTCAATTTTTGAGATATCTTTATAAAATTTGGTGAGCGGGTGTATTTGGGTGTCCGATTAGAGATTTGTCGGAACCGACCGGATCGGACCACTATAGCATATATCCTCCATACAACCGATTTTTCAGAAAAAGAGGATTTTTGTAATATCTTACCCAATTTAATAGATTGAAGTTTCAAACTTCACCATATACTTTCGTATATTGCACATATTGTTGTCTAAAAAAATTGATGAGATCGGTCGTATATATAGTATATATCCCCCACAACCGATTGTTCAGATAAGGAACTTTTCGTAATTACTGCCCTATTTTAAGAGCTAGAGGCTTCAAATTTCAACGAATGCTTACGTATATAGCATATATTGTTGCCTGAAAAAATCATAAAGATCGGTGGTATATATAGTATATATATGGTGGTATATATAGTATATATATGGTGGTATATATAATATATATATATATAGTATATATATATATATTTTTTCGCAAATTTTAGCCCCATTTTAACAGCTAGAAGCTTCAAATTTCACCGAATGCTTACGTATATAGCATATATTGTTGTCCGAAAAAATCATAGAGATCGGTTGTATATATAGTATATATCTCATACAACCGATTGTTCAGATAAGAAACTTTTCGCAATTTCTACCCCATTTTAACAGCTATAATCTTCAAATTTCACCGATTGCTTACGTATATAGCATATATTGTTATCTGAAAAAATCATAGAGATCGGTTGTATATATAGTATATATCTCATACAACCGATGGTTCAGATAAGAAACTTTTCGCAATTTCTACCCCATTTTAACAGCTATAAGCTTCAAATTTCACCGATTGCTTACGTATATAGCATATATTGTTGTCTGAAAAAATCATAGAGATCGGTGGTATATATATTATATACTTCATATAAAATGTCATTTTTGCCCCTTTTTACGGCTAGAAGCTTCAAAATTCATCAAATTTCATCAAATAGTTACTTTTACGTCATATATTTTTGAAATACGTGATTCGTAGTCATAGTTTTTACATGCAGACCACAAAAAATCTGAAACTTTGCATCCTCACACAAAGAACCTACTTATTATACCTTTCATGAAAATGAAATGGTATATTAATTTCGTCACGAAACCGAAAATAGTAAGTGCTTAAAGGAAAACAGATAGACCTACCATTAAGTATACCGAAATAATCAGGTTGAAGAGCTGAGTTTATTTAGCCATGTCCGTCTGTCCGTCTGTCTGTTTGTATGCAAACTAGTCCCTCAATTTTTGAGATATCTTGATAAAATTTGGTGAGCGGGTATATTTGGGTGTCCGATTAGAGATTTGTCGGAACCGACCGGATCGGACCACTATAGCATATATCCTCCATACAACCGATTTTTCAGAAAAAGAGGATTTTTGTAATATCTTACCCAATTTAATAGATTGAAGTTTCAAACTTCACCATATACTTTCGTATATTGCACATATTGTTGCCTGAAAAAATTGATGAGATCGGTCGTATATATAGTATATATCCCCCACAACCGGTTGTTCAGATAAGGAACTTTTCGTAATTACTGCCCTATTTTAAGAGCCAGAGGCTTCAAATTTCAACGAATGCTTACATATATTGCATATATTGTTGCCTGAAAAAATCATAAAGATCGGTGGTATATATAGTATATATATGGTGGTATATATAGTATATATATGGTGGTATATATAATATATATATATATAGTATATATATATATATTTTCGCAAATTTTAGCCCCATTTTAACAGCTAGAAGCTTCAAATTTCACCGAATGCTTACGTATATAGCATATATTGTTGTCCGAAAAAATCATAGACATCGGTTGTATATATAGTATATATCTCATACAACCTATTGTTCAGATAAGAAACTTTTCGCAATTTCTACCCCATTTTAACAGCTATAATCTTCAAATTTCACCGATTGCTTACGTATATAGCATATATTGTTATCTGAAAAAATCATAGAGATCGGTTGTATATATAGTATATATCTCATACAACCGATGGTTCAGATAAGAAACTTTTCGCAACTTCTACCCCATTTTAACAGCTATAATCTTCAAATTTCACCGATTGCTTACGTATATAGCATATATTGTTATCTGAAAAAATCATAGAGATCGGTTGTATATATAGTATATATCTCATACAACCGATTGTTCAGATAAGAAACTTTTCGCAATTTCTACCCCATTTTAACAGCTATAATCTTCAAATTTCACCGATTGCTTACGTATATAGCATATATTGTTATCTGAAAAAATCATAGAGATCGGTGGTATATATATTATATACTTCATATAAAATGTCATTTTTGCCCCTTTTTACGGCTAGAAGCTTCAAAATTCATCAAATTTCATCAAATAGTTACTTTTACGTCATATATTTTTGAAATACGTGATTCGTAGTCATAGTTTTTACATGCAGACCACAAAAAATCTGAAACTTTGCATCCTCACACAAAGAACCTACTTATTATACCTTTCATGAAAATGAAATGGTATATTAATTTCGTCACGAAACCGAAAATAGTAAGTCCTTAAAGGAAAACAGATAGACCCACCATTAAGTACACCGAAATAATCAGGTTGAAGAGCTGAGTTTATTTAGCCATGTCCGTCTGTCCGTCTGTCTGTTTGTATGCAAACTAGTCCCTCAATTTTTGAGATATCTTGATAAAATTTGGTGAGCGGGTGTATTTGGGTGTCCGATTAGAGATTTGTCGGAACCGACCGGATCGGACCACTATAGCATATATCCTCCATACAACCGATTTTTCAGAAAATGTGGATTTTTGTAATATCTTACCCAATTTAATAGATTGAAGTTTCAAACTTCACCATATACTTTCGTATATTGCACATATTGTTGTCTAAAAAAATTGATGAGATCGGTCGTATATATAGTATATATCCCCCACAACCGATTGTTCAGATAAGGAACTTTTCGTAATTACTGCTCTATTTTAAGAGCCAGAGGCTTCAAATTTCAACGATTGCTTACGTATATAGCATATATTGTTATCTGAAAAAATCATAGAGATCGGTTGTATATATAGTATATATCTCATACAACCGATGGTTCAGATAAGAAACTTTTCGCAACTTCTACCCCATTTTAACAGCTATAATCTTCAAATTTCACCGACTGCTTACGTATATAGTATTTATTGTTGTGTCAAAAAATCATAGAGATCGGTGATATATATAATATATATATATATGATGGTATATATAGTATATATATATTTTTTTTACGATTTCGGCCCCATTTTAACAGCTAGAAGCTTCAAATTTCACCAAATGCTTACGTGTATAGCATATATTGATGTCTGAAAAAATTATAGAGATCGGTGGTATATATAGTATATATCTCATACAACCGATTGTTCAGATAAGAAACTTTTCGCAATTTCTACCCCATTTTAACAGCTATAATCTTCAAATTTCACCGATTGCTTACGTATATAGCATATATTGTTATCTGAAAAAATCATAGAGATCGGTTGTATATATAGTATATATCTCATACAACCGATGGTTCAGATAAGAAACTTTTCGCAATTTCTACCCCATTTTAACAGCTATAAGCTTCAAATTTCACCAATTGCTTACGTATATAGCATATATTGTTGTCTGAAAAAATCATAGAGTTCGGTTGTATATATAGTATATATCTCATACAACCGATTGTTCAGATAAGAAACTTTTCGCAATTTCTACCCCATTTTAACAGCTATAAGCTTCAAATTTCACCGACTGCTTATGTATACAGCATATATTGTTGTCTGAAAAATCACAGAGATCGGTTGTATATATAGTATATATCTCATACAACCGATTGTTCAGATAAGAAACTTTTCGCAATCTCTACCCCATTTTAACAGCTATAAGCTTCAAATTTCACCAATTGCTTACGTATATAGCATATATTGTTGTCTGATAAAATCATAGAGATCGGTTGTATATATAGTATATATCTCATACAACCGATTGTTCAGATAAGAAACTTTTCGCAATTTCTACCCCATTTTAACAGATATAAGCTTCAAATTTCACCGATTGCTTACGTATATAGTATGTATTGTTGTGCCAAAAAATCATAGAGATCGGTGATATATATAATAAATATATGATGGTATATATAGTATATATATATAGTATATATATATTTTTTTTTGCGATTTCGGTCCCATTTTAACAGCTAGAAGCTTCAAATTTCACCAAATGATTACGTGTATAGCATATATTGATGTCTGAAAAAATCATTGAGATCGGTGGTATACATAGTATATATCTTATACAACCGATTGTTCAGATAAGAAACTTTGCGCAATTTCTGCCCCGTTTTAACAGCTAGAAGCTTCAAATTTCACAAAATGCTTACGTATATAGCATATATTGTTGTCTGAAAAAATCATAGAGATCGGTGGTATATATATTATTTACTTCATATAAAATGTCATTTTTGCCCCTTTTTTACGGCTAGAAGCTTCAAAATTCATCAAATTTCGTCAAATAGTTACGTTTACGTCATATATTTTTGAAATACGTGATTCGTAGTCATAGTTTTTACATGCAGACCACAAAAAACGTGAAGCTTTGCATCCTCACACAAAGAACCTTCTTATTTTTTATTTTATATTTATCTTAAAATTTGGTTAGGTATGTACATCTGTTTACTATATATTTCATATCTTATTAAGCCGATTATTTGGATATTACGAATGGGATAAAATTATTGTTCAGCCCCATTCATGAAAGGTATGAAGTCTTCGGCACAGCCGAAGACAGTCCCGTCCTTACTTGTTATAACCTGTTTTTCTTCGTGTTCCTCATATGCCTGTTTATTTTTTAGTATTCGTATGCATATTGCTTGTTTGCTTGTTATCGTTTTTTATGTTGATAGCTACATATGTTTTTCTTTAAAGCCGCTCATAGTGTACCACGTATCCGCAATGATACTGTTTGCTTACTATATCGAATATTTTTGGTAACTAAATTGTACGTGGCTAACATAGATTGGCGGCCGGTGCAGCAGAATGAAGAGCTTTGGAGACAAAATTGTCTTTTTCATGGATACATACAAATGGTAATATTAAAAATCACCATGTAGGAAAATGAACCTTGGGTAACCGTGGAATGTGTTTGTACGATATAGGTATCAAATGAAAGGTGTTAAGGAGTATTTTTAAAAGGGAGTGGGCCTTCGTTCTATAGGTGTTCGCCTTTTCGAGATATCGCCATAAAGGTGGACCAGAGGTGACTCTAGAATGTGTTTGTACGATATTGGTATCAAATTAAAGGTATTAATGAGAGTTTTAAAAGGGAGTGGTGGTAGTTGTATATGTGAAGGTGTTTGCCAGATAACGACCAAAATGTGGACCAGGGTGACCCAGAACATCATCTGCTGGATACCGCTAATTTATTTATATACGTAATACCTGCAAAGATTTCAAGGGTTTTTTATTTCGCCCTGCAGAACATTTTCATTTTCTTCTACTTAATATGGTAGGTGTCACAACCATTTTACAAAGTTTTTTCCAAAGTTAAATTTCGCGTCAATAAACCAATCCAATAACAATGTTTCATCCCTTTTTCATATTTGATATAGAATTATGGAATTTTTTTCATTTTTCGTAATTTTCGACATCGAAAAGTGGGCGCGGTCATAGTCGGATTTCGCCCATTTTTAATGCCAAAATAAAGTGAGTTCAGATAAGTACGTGAACTAAGTATATATCGATTTTTGCTCAAGTTATCGTGTTAACGGCCGAGCGGAAGGGCAGACGGTCGACTGGGTATAAAACTGGGCGTGGCTTCAACAGATTTCGCCCATTTTCACAAAAAACAGTTATCGTCATAGAGGCTATGCCTTTACCAAATTTCACAAGGATTGGCAAATTTTTGTTCGACTTATGGCATTAAAAGTATTCTAGAGAAATTAAACGAAAAAGGGCGGAGGCACGCCCATTTTGAAATTTTCTTTTATTTTTGTATTTTGTTGCACCATATCATAACTGGAGTTGAATTTTCACATAATTTATTTATATACTGTGAAGATATTCAATTTTTTGTTAAAATTGACTTAAAATTTTTTTTTTTTTTTTAAGTGGGCGTGTTCGTCAGTCGCTTTTGCTAATTCTTATACAGAACACATATAGTAATAGGAGTAACGTTCCTGCGAAATTTCATTATGATATCTTAAACGACTGCCAAATTACAGCTTGCAATACTTTTAAATTACCTTCTATTAAATTGGCTGTGCCACGCCCATTGTCGAAACTTTTACTAATTTTCTATTCTGTGTCATAAGGTCATCCCACCAAATTTCATCGCTTCATCCATTTTTGGTAAAGAATTATCGCACTTTTTCGGTTCTTCGAAATTTTCGATATCGAAAAAGTGGTGGTTATAGTTCGATTTCGTTTATTTTAAATAGCAATCTGAGATGAGTTCCCAGGAACTTACATACTAAATTTCATTAAGATACCTCAAAATTTACTCAAGTTATCATGTTTACTGATGAACGGGCGGACGGACGGACATGGTTAAATTAATTTCCTTGTTCGCCCAGCTCATTTTGATATATAGAAGTCTATATCTATCTCGATTAGTTTATGCCGTTACGGGGTACCTTTATGCGAACAAAATTAATATACTTTGTGAGCTCTGCTCAGCTCGAAGTTCGATCTGCATGTAATTATATGCAGTTGTTGAAAATATCTAGACGGTCTGACTGGCACATTGAACTTAGTTTCGCCAAGCAAAAATGTGCTAGCTATCATCCCTCTTAAGAGTTTTACTATAAATAAGATATTAGGCATCTCCATACGGCTCTGTAATGTAGGCAACTGTAATAGTTCTAACCGACTGCAGTACGGCGGAGGATTCCTTGACGTGTCGCATGGCAAGTGTTTCAAAGCAAAAATCAAAAACTGTTTTTGGACCTATTCCAGTTTGTCGAAGTGAATTTGAAAACGTGGGCTTCAAATTATCAAAGCATATTCCAATATTGGCCTCACCAATGATGTAAACAAAGTTTTAGTAACGTACGGATCATTTAATTCCTTAGACCACTTTTCAAGGACGCCAAAGTAAGTTTCTATATGTAATCTAAAATCAAGCTAAGGGTCCATTGTAAACTTAGGTCAGTGAAGTTGGTGACTTGCTTAATAACATAATCTCCAATGAGATACTCATGGTATTTAAAGGTTTTCCGTGTAAAACATATGAACTTACACTTCGGAAGGTTTAGTGACATGAGGTTTATATTACACCATATAACTAAGCTGTTCAGATCCGACTAGAGAAGTGCTCTATCCTCTGGTGAGCGGATAGGCATAATAAGTGTCATTTCATCCGATACATCAACGGCTTACAGTGCTTCAAAACACTTGGTAGGTCATTAATAAACAGTAGGAATAACACTGGACTAATATGGCTACCTTGTGGAACAACAGAAGTTACATTGATAAATTTGGACCAACAGTTGTTAAAAATAACTGCTTGTTTATGTTTATTCAAAGAAGAAGAAACCCAAGAGAGAAGTAAAGAGGGAAAGCCTAACCGATCGAGTTTGTGTAAGAGTAGAGAATGAGAGACTTTATCAAACGCCTTAGAAAACTCTGTGTAAATCACATTAATTTCGCAGTTAGATTTAGAGCTATTGGATGCAAGGGTCCTGAAATCTAGAAGGTTAGAGACTGTTGACTTTTTCTTATAAAAACCGTGCTGTGATAAGTCAATAATCGAAGATACACTGAACGCTAGTTGCTTTGTGAAAATCGCTTCGAACAGCTTGGGAATGGCATTGAGTTTAGCTACTCTTCTGTAATTTGTGATACAAGATCTGCTGCCACTCTTATAGAGAGGAATTATAAATGACTCTTTCCACTTCATAGGAAACATCGCTTGCTTCAGCGAGGCATTAAACAAACAAGCTAGAGGTCGGTACAGGTATTGTGCAGAAGTTTTTAGCACAACTGACGGAATTTCATCAGATCCAGCAGAGTAAGATATATTCCGATTATCCAGATGCCAAAGATTCTCCTCAGCACTAATAAAAGGAACTAATGCCGAATTGAGTGGGGACAAACTAAATGTATAATCTGAAGGCATCGAATCGGATGAATTCGAATAGTTGGATTTAAAAAAAATCTGCAAATATATTAGCAATTATGGTATTATCGTTCGAAGTATAATCGTAAAGCGTCATTGCAGAAGGAAACCCTTTAGTGTTTCTTTTTGAGTTAGCGAAACTGTAAAACGCCTTAGGGTTACAAACAATTTTACTACTAACCCTACTAATATACTCTTTATAGCAACTGCCGTCAAGATGTTATATTTGTGACGTAAAATAGAGTAAGCAGCATAGGCAGTTCTTGTACCAGATAGTCTGTATCGCTGGAACGAGCGTGTCTTTTTGTTTTTTAGATGTTTTAGTTCTTTAGTGCACCAAGCAGTTGTTAATAATAAAAAATACAAAATATTTATACAGCTTTTTAAAATGACATATCAGGTTGAAGACATGTGCTAAACATTTGAAACCCTCTTTTCCTACACTTTTAAGCATCGGCATGGCTACACCGTCTGGGCCCACTGCTTTAGATGGTTTAGCTTGACCGATGGCATCCTCAACCTTTTTGGCGGTGATGGTAATTGGGGACGCGCTGAATTTATGTTTGTGTGCGCGTCTGTTGGCCCGCCGTCTAACTTTGTCAACCGTAGGATGCATTATACATTGTCGGCAAAAAGCGCTCGCCCTTTTTTCGCATCCGGCAGCACTTTATCGCCAAAGGCAATGGAAATTTTGTCATTGTGCTTAGACGGATTCATAGGGCAGAGAGGTTACAACCACTTAGATGTTCCTCCCATTTCGCCCGGTTGTGTTCATCCACAAGCAATCTGATGCGTTGGTTTATATTCCTTATTTGGGGGTCACCGGGATCGAACTGTCTTATAAGATCACGTTCTCTCGCTAAATTTCCGGCCTCCGGCGGAAAATCAGTTTGAATTCGGGAATTCTTCCCGAGGGAATAAATAGAGCCAAGGCGGATTCAATGACCTTGCGGAAAGCACTCTCCCCTTGGCGAGCATCAGTCGGGATAGGGAGGACAGCAAAGCGATTGTCTGTAAAGGATTTGCACTCATCCCATTTTCCTTTTTTAAATTTTATAAAAGTGCCTTTTTCGGTGACGATGAAGTCGGCGGTTCGCTCGAGCGAAATAAGTGTAGGCAGGTGATCGGATGACAATTTTATCATCATCTTCCAGTTGACGAGTCCTGCGCTCACGATTGATATATCTGGCGAACTGTGACAGCTTCCTACCATACGAGTGGGGGCGTCTCCGTTTATTGGCAGAACGTCGTTTCTTCTATTTGATTCGCCAACATCTCACCCCTGCTGTCCGGCTGCAGGTTTGAATGCCACAGATTGTGATGGGCATTGGAATCACTTAAGATAATGCGATTATCGCCAGTGAGCATGGCTCTGATATTAGGGCGGTATCCACTGGGGCAACAGGTGGCAAGAGAGATGTAGATGTTGATGATTTCTAGGTTTACATCGCCTGACCGGACAGATAAGTCGTAACGTTGTAAGACACTGTCCCTGCGGCCGATGTCGGTATCAAATATATAATATTGCACTGAGTGGTGTATGATAAACGCGAGACCGCCTCCATTTCCTCTCTCGCGATCTTTTCTAGGAGTAAGTGACGGGTAACTACGCCTGAGTTGTGGGAGGCCAGGACGCAATTGCTGTTGTGGCCCTGGGACTGGACGTCCTTGGGTAAGCATTGGGGTACCCGGTGTAGTTGGGTTTGCGGCCTGGAAACATGGTGCAATGAAGCCTTTCGGTGGAGTTGCCGTCGCGAATACCAGAACATCTAGGATAATGGCACAGTCCTACCCGGAGCAGGAGATTATGGCGCAGTCCCGTTGCAAGGAGCTGGTGGGAGGATGACAATTTGTGGGAGGGACGCAACAAATTAAATGGGGTTACACTGAAATGACAGCCCTTGGTCGGGAAAATACCGAGTCGCTCCGGTACATAGAACCAGCTGCCTTTGGAAGGGCTTATTACTTCTGTCAGGAGCTTTGGCAGAGCCCAATTGTACATTATGTTGTGGTTCTTGTATTTTTCAAATAAAAAAATTATAGTTTTTTTATCATGATTTAAATTGAATATAATGTAATTATCTTATGGCTTTAATAATTTGTTTTCAAACTCAAAACTAAAACGTACGTGTTGTAGAATGGAAAAAATATGTTAAATAACGGATGCCCTAGTGCATATGTCTGTAAGTGCTACCAAGTACCAAGTACTGAGGATATGCTCGTATCGTTACATACGATCATTGATTGCCAACCATACGAAAAAAAAGTTATGTGACAAGTCAGTTCTATAGGATAAATAATTTATTTGGCATTGATAAAATACGTACGATTAGTAATGTGTAGTGGAAACTCAACACCAGTGATGCCTCGTAAAGAATACGAAATTTTTTTTTTTTTTGTAACTTTGTTCCTTCATAAACAGATTTAAAAGCAGCAAATATTCCAAACATCTTTTGATATTTGACCCTATTTCAAGCGATATATTGAGTTTTGAAAGAAACTAATTAATTATTTATTTATTTATTTATATTATAGTCTAGGACAATTAGAACCTCCTTACAGATTATTTACAAATGTAACTTAATAAGAAATATTAAAAAATCAAATTACTTCACCCAATAGCAGTTTAAACCTAAATTTATTTAGTGAAAGATCAATATCTATTGAATAACGCAAACTTAACTCCCTCATTGCCCTAGCAATTGGAGAATTAGAAGCATAAATAATTCTAAATCTATCTAACCAGAAAAAATCGTAACATGGAAGGGTTCGCGATGGTACATTGAACCGTATGCGTTCTAAAAGGTAGGGCGAGTCAACCGTCCCATTGGTGATATTATATAAAAATGTCCGGAGAACAAATCGCAAAAATATTTTTTTTAATGCAGCATATTCTAGCTTAGACCGCACTAGGGTTGTAAATAAAAGTTTTAAAGTATAAGGGTCACTAAACAACAAGACTTCGCATTAACACAATTAATCGGACTCTGAAATAGAAACTTAGCATCAAAGGCTACACCAAGATCTGATATTTCATCAACAACCCTCAGAGTAGAGTCCCTAATATGATAGGGAGCAGGAAGAACATTTCGAGTTTTAGCAAAGGTAGTACTAAAACACTGAAAAATTTAAAAGTAAGTTCCTCTCTCGGCAAACTAAAATCATATTCTACAAGTCACTTATCGTACCCATCCTGCTATATGGTGCAGAAGCATGGACAATGACAACAGCAGATGAAGGGAGTGTTCGAGAGAAAAGTTCTTCGAAATATTTATGGACATCTACGCGTTGGCGATGGCGAGTACCGAAGAAGATTTAATGATGAGCTGTACGAGCTATACGCAGGCAGCCACATACTCCAGCGCTGGCTAGGCCATGTTATGCGTATGAAAGATGCTGCTCCGGCCAAGAAAGTGTTTCTATTGGAACCCGCCTATGGAAGCAGAGATAGAGGGCGGCCCTCACTTCGTTGGAAGGACCAGGTGGAAAACGATTTAAACTCCCTTGGTGTGGCCAATTGGCGCCGGTTGGCGAAGCGAAGGAGCGACTGGCGCGCCTTGTTGGACGGACATAACCGTTTTAGACGGTTACGCACCAATTAAGTAAGTAAGTAAGTAATACTAGCGGCCACCGTTGTGTGATCGTAGCGTGCTCCGCCTACCACACCGAATGCTCCTGAAAAAATTACGTATGTGATTAATAAAGATAACAAATAATAGTGGTCCCGAAACACTCCATTGGGGTACACCAGAGGTGGCAGTAAGCCCCTGAACAGATGCTATCAACCACAAAAACACAGCTACGATCTGCCAAGTAAGGCCTCGCCCATGATGGGATACTATAATGGAAGCCAAAGCCAGCAAGTTTAAGAATATTTTGTCCTTGACTACAATTTCAAACAATTTCGAGACAGTGGAAAGTTTGGGAATGGTACGGTAGTTAGACTAGGCTCATTTATGTATGTATTTCAATCAAAAACACATTGCTTAGCTACGGTATGGCTATCATTAAGGCATTATGCTATGGCGTCAATAACATAATACATTGATTTCAATAGGGTTGATTGCATCAGCTTTTTAAAACGGAGTTTTCCACGGCCTCAAAGCACTTATTGCGCAATTTTTTTTTTAGCTCATGTTCCAGTCATTAAAGAGGGAAATTTAAAGCTAAAAGTAAAGTTTGATCTCACAACCTAAGGCATTTTCATGTGCCACACTTTCATTGCAAACAATAAATGTTTTTTTTACATCGCATTTATTATAAACATTTATTTATAGACAACACAAAAAGAAATATTGTCATTTCGGCTACCGTTCCGAAAAACTCTATCTTAGCATAAATTCTTTATGTTTTGACGTGAACTGCAGCGTTTAGGAAAAAAGAGTTCTGAAGTGGGGCGTTCAGTCGAGTTAGGGTGATTTTCCACCCAGGAGTCGATTTATAACAACACCCTGCAATTATAAAGCCATTGCTTGAATTAAAAATTCTTGAACATCCGAACAACCCAGATTATGTGATAACACCGCGCAAAGTTGTCCAGCCACAACGCCCGGTCTCCCAAAATTTTCATAGCACGCATCAGATTTACCGCGCGCATCAAAAATTATTGTTATAGCTCCGTGTGCCGCCTTATAATGACGCACACATGTGGTCTCTAACAATGTAGTCAAGACAGTAGATTAGAGTATATTCATATATATCCATTTGTGCTGTTCGGGGATTATAATCATATGGATAAACAAGTAAGGAAAGCTAAGTTCGGGTGTAACCGAACATTACATGCTCAGCTGAGAGTGGGCCTTAATTTTATAGATGGACGCCTTTTCGAGATATCTCCATAAAGATGGACCAGAGGTCCACATATAATATGTTTGTACGATATGGGTATCAAATTAAAGGTATTAATGAGGGGTTTAAAAGGGAGTGACCCCTAATCGTGTATGTGAAGGCGTTTTCGAGATATCGACCAAATGTGGACCAGGGCGATCCAGAACATCATGCCTGGGGTACCGCTACTTTATTTATATATGTAATACCACGAACAGTATTCCTGCGATGATTCCAAGGGCTTTTGATTTCGCCCTGCAGAATTTTTTTCATTTTCTTCTACTTAATCTGGTAGATGTCACACCCATTCTTTCTAAAGTTATATTTTGCATCAAAAACCCAATCCAATCATCATGTTTCATCCCTTTTTTCGTATTTGGTATAGAATTACGGCATTTTTTTCATTTTTCGAAATTTTCGATATCGAAAAAGTGTGCGTGATCATAGTCGGATTTCGCCCATTTTTTATACCAAGATAAAGTGAGTTCAGATAAGTACGTGAACTAAGTTCAGTAAAGATATATCGATTTTTGCTCAAATTAACGGCCGAGCGGAAAGAAAGACGGTCGACTGCCTATAAAAACTGGGCGTGGCTTCTATCGATTTCGCCCATTTTCACAGAAAACAGTTATCGTCATAGGAGCTATGCCCTTACCAAATTTCAAAAGGATTGGTAAATATTTGCTCGACTTATGGCATTAAAAGTATTCTATACGAACTAAATGTAAAAGGGCGTTGCCACGCCCATTTTGAAATTTGCTCTTATTTTTGTTTTTTTTTTTTTGCACCATATCATTACAGGAGTTGAATGTTGATATAATTAACTTATACACGGTACAGATATTCAATCTTTTGTTATAATTTGACTGAAAATTTTTTTAGAAGTGTTCGATTTTGCTAATTTTTATTTAGAGTACGTATAGTAATAGGAGTAACGTTCCGGCCAAATTTCATCACGATATCTTCAACGACTGCGAAATTACAGCTTGCAAAACTTTACTAATTTTCTATTCTGCGCCATAAGGTCAACCCACATACCAAGATTCATCGCACTTTTTCGGTTTTTCCAAATTTTCGATATCGAAAAAGTGGGTGTGGTTATAGTCCGATATCGTTCATAATATGGCGTTATGACTATTAAAGGTCACGGGACAATGACATTTTTCATATAGATGCGTTTAACACAAGCTTATGCATTCCAATAACAACGCCACAATCAACCAAGATGTTGGGTTTTTAAATATGAAGGAACTTCAGACTTGGCAATTGAAGTTTATTTCGCCTTGCCCATTCATATACAAAATTAGCACTGTTATAAACATTCCTATACAACAAAAATACTGTCTAATATATTTTGTGTCGTAGTCGATTGTTCGTTGCTGTTTTTAATTGCGAAAAATGTTAGAAAATTTAGCTACCAGAGGGAAAAATAATTTCACTTGCAAAGTGTGCCAATACCCATACCCAAAACAAATGTCAAATTCTTCTTCTTATGACTTGATTGTAACAAATTTTGGGAGTTGGCTACTTTTCCATATCAGATGTCGCCAGTGTCGCTTAATCTACCGTTCTCCATAAAAATACGTGTAGGCTACTCATAATGCATAATAGACTGGGTTGGTCCCCATACAAAAAAAAAAAAAGTTGCTAATGTCCGCGCCTAAATTTAAAGATTATGTTGAGAGGGTTTCGGAAATTTTTTTTAAATTTTTTTTGATCCTTCGAAATACAGCCGAAAAGGTTTTTTCGTTGTAACTTGGTTATTTGACGTCCGATTTTTAAAATTGAGATGTCATTATTTTGGCCTTGAGAAGCTTCACATTTCCGTTTAATGCCCTTTTAAGCTATGAAGTCGTTTTCACATGATTAGGTCAGCTAACAAAACATATCAATTTTAAAAATCGGACGTCAAATAACCAACTTAGAACGAAAAAAAAAATGTTCGGCTGTATTTCGAAAGATCAAAAAAAAATTAAAAAAGAATTTTCCGAAACCCTCTCAACATAATCTTCAAATTTAAGGGCGGACAGTGACAACTTTTTTTTCGACCCAGTCTAATATATAGTATATATATATATATATATTTGCGCAATTTCAGCCCCATTTTAAAAGCTAGAAGCTTCAAATTTCACCAAATGCTTACGTATATAGTTTATAGTTTTGTGTGAAAAAATCATAGAGATCGGTGGTATATATAGTATATTATTTGACATCTGTCAAAGAGTGTGGACGTGTTTTTACTGCTCTTATTGTTTTATTTTTTTTTTGCGTTTACTTTATCGTTTTGTTTGCTATAAACAGTGGATGACTTCTGTGGAAAGTGCAATAAAGGTTTCGGTAGATGTGATACTTTGATTGTTCCATGTAGTGGCTATTGCAAACAGCTCTTCCATCGCGCCTGCTGTGCAGGGCCTATCACCGAATATGACGTGAAACTGATGAAATCTAATCATAATATTCGGTACCTGTGCCCAGACTGTGCTAATGCGCCTGAAAAACTCTGTAAACTTTTTGAGTCTGTGCTACACAAAAAATTGGTTTAGAAACACTAATTACTGCCTTTGAAATTAGATTCAAAGATTTGGCCGCGCAAATTGATACACTAAAAGCTAATATGAACATAGTGCCGTTGCATTACAACAACGAAAACAATAAAAGTAATGTGACCGACAATAATGTTACAAAAAAAAGCAAAAACACCAAAAAAGAGTAAAACAACATGAAAATAGTAATAATACGGCTTTATTAGCCGCATAAATAAACGCCTTAAAGACAGTTGTAGTTAGCTCTTGTGCTTTTAGTGCTAAGAACAATTATTATCATAATTGTGATAGTTGTGGCTCTGCAGATGTCGATTTCTTGGCATTCTCGCCTTTGCCCAGTACCTCACGAACTCTCCCTACTGGCCCTCTGGCTACCACTCCTGCTAATAAACCTGTTAACACTGATCCTAAAATTAATGTTGCTACAAATACCGCCAGTACTAATAGTGCTGCGATCAGGAGTGCGCCGTTAATTAAGCATGCTACTATTATGGTTGAATCTATTTCTGCTGCTCTGTCTGCGGGGCCTGCTGCTGAATTTGACTCTTTTTCGGGTAAAAGTCTAGAACAGGGGTCTAGAGGTGTCAATAAACGCGTATTGACATCGACAACAATAACCCGAAGGCGGGAAATTGCATCTGTGTCCTGAGGTTTTTGCATTTGAAATTGGCAATTTTCACGTGGTTGGTGTAAGGTTGTTGTGTGCTGAGAAAAATTTTGTGAGTTTGCACGGATTTAATTTTGATCCCGCCCCCATTCGTGGACCGGCAAAGGTAGCTTTTTATAAGCAGAAAGGTGTTCTGCGCAAAAATTCAATAGGTCCCACCCTCGGTTTCGGAGGTAGCCGGGTTAATTCTTCAGTTTTTCGTTAATATATTTTGAGTGTGTTAAAATTTTCTCGGGATTTTTCCCGACCAGGGGCTGTCACTCCAGTGAAACCCCCATTTAAATTGTTGCGTCCCCACACAAATTTTCATCCTCCCAGCAGATCCTTGCAACGGCACTGCACGATATTCTCCTGCTCCGGGAAGGTATCGAACCCAATCCGGGACCTGTACCTGATCCCGGTGCAGAGAACTGGTTGTACTGCGTTTGCGTAGTCAGCCGTTACTTACCCTCAGAGTAACGACGTCTCCCCCGTTGCACTTCACAATTCTGCAATTAAACTGTAATAGTTAACTGGGAAGATAACGGAGATAGTTGATTTCATGAATAGGCATAACATCCGCATTGCTGCGATCCAAGAGACCAAACTCACAGCAAGATCTGCTCTGTAGACCTGCTCTGCAGATCTCAAGAGCGGAAATGGAGGCGGTCTCGCGTTTATCTCCCACCACTCAGTGCAATATAATCTATTTGATCCCGACATCGGCGCAGGTACAGTGTCCTGGAACGTCAAAGCATATCTGTCCGGTAAGGCGATGTAAACTTAGAAATCATCAACATCGACTTCCCTCTTATCACCTGTTGCCCCAGTGGATACTGCGCTGACATTAGCGCACAACTCACATTCAATAATCGCATTATTTTAGGCGATTTCAATACCCACCACGATCTATAGCATTCTAACATACAGGCGGACAGCCGGGTGTGATGTTGGCGGACCAAATAGAGGAAACGCCGTTCTGCTCAATAAACGGAGACGATCCCACTCATATGGTAGGAAGCTGTCAGAGTTCGCCAGATCTATCCATCGTGAGCGCAGGACTAGTAAACTAGCACGGATGGTAACATTGGCATCTGACCGCCTGCTCATTCTCCTTTCGCTCGAACGATCTGCCAACTTCATAACCACTGAGAACCGTTTTAAGAAAGGAAAGTGGCATTATTACAAATTTTAAAGTGGCAATCGCTCTTTGCCCTCCCTATCCTAACTGATACTCGCCAAGGGGAGAGTGCTTTCCTCGAGGTCATAGAATCCGCCTCGGCTCGTTTTATTTATGCCGAAGAATTCCGGAAATCTGGCCACATATTCCGGCAGAGGCCGCAAATTTATCGAGAGAACGTGACCTTATAAGACAGCTCGATTCCGGCGACCCCCAAATAAGGGAAATAAACCAACGCTTCGGATTGCTTGTGGATGAACACAAGCGGGCGAAATGGGAGGAGCATCTAAGTGGTTGTAACCTCTCTACCGGTGTGGGTAAGCTTTGGTCCACCGTAAATTCCATATCGAAACCGTCTAGTCACAATTACAAAATTTCCATCGCCTTTGGCGATAAAGTGCTGTCGGATGCGAAAAAATGCGCGAGCGCTTTTTGCCGACAATATATAATGCATTCTACGGTTGACAAAGTTAGACGGCGGGCCAACAGACGCGCAGAAAATCATAAATACAGCGTGTACCCATTTACCATCCCCGCCAAAGAGGTAGAAGATGCCATGCTAAACTATCTAAAGCAGTAGGCCCAGCTAGCGCATGTCTTCAACTTGTCCCTATCCACCTTCGCCTTCCCCGAAAAATGGGAAATGGCCAGGGTGGTTCCGCTCTTAAAGCCTGGGAAGCCAGCCAGCTGACATAGGAGATTCTTATCGTCCGATATCTCTCCTATCGTCAGTAGCCAGACACTGGAAGCCATTCTGCTTCCCTATTTTATGACATTGGCACACAGATAAAATGCGGATTAAATCAAAACTCCCACCATAGAACAGTACTCGTTGCGTTAGACATGTCAAAAACTTTTGATACGGTCAACCAAGGCACATTACTGCAAGACCTGGAAGGGTCTCCCTTTCTCCATGTCTCAAAAGGTGGAAGGCAAATTATCTGTCTGGTCGGAAAGCATTGGTGCAATTCAGGAATGTAACACCCAAACAAAGAAGAATTAAATAAGGGGTTACACAGGGTGGTGTCCTATCCCCACTTTTATTGTGTCTGCATATCAAAGCTGTCTTTACCTCTACATATCAAAGCTACCTTCAACACCAGAAGGAGTCACTATAGTTTCCTACCCCGATGACTGCACAATAAGGGCCACAGGTCTCGGCCTACAGATCGGTAAGCTTTGTAACAAAATAAACAGCTATCTCCCTGATCTCTCCAGTTTCTTCGCTTCGAGAAACTTGACATTGTCACCTACTAAATCACCGGCGACCTTATTTAGAACTTGGACGCTCCAAAATCGTTGGTGTGACATTCGATCAGGATATTCATTTGGAAGGCATGTAACCGCATTAGTACCGAAAAACTAGACCCGTAATCAAATCCTTAAATCCCTTGCTGGCAGCACTTGGGGCAAAGATAAAGAAACGCTCATTACCACTTACAAAGCAATTGGCCAGCCGATTGCATACTACGTGTCCCCGATATGGTCGCCAAGCCTAAAGACAGACTACCCACTGGAGGAAACTACAGGCCTACTAAAATACCGCTCTCAGAACTGCTACGGGCTGTCTTCTTATGTCCCCAGAACACCATCTACATAATGAGGTGAGAATACTCCCCAACAGGGAGAGAAATGAGATGCTAAGCCAACACCGCCTAGGGACTTAAGAAGTCACCTCCGTGAGCATTTTGAGGAAATACGGCACCTGAGAACTTTGCCGTATGAAGCAAAAAAACACAAGCAGGTCCTTGGTGAACTCCACAAACAGGCGTCGGACCTTTATGCCATGAATTGCCCGGTGAATCCAGTACTCAAAGAACAGTACCCAAAACTTGTGGAAGAGGAACGCATACAGGTTAAACTCTCACCTATCCAGAATTAACCCTGTTATACAAAATGTATGACCTACTTGTAATGTGTCCCCACATGACACCAACCATCTTTTCAACTGTATTGTGGAAGCAACGCCTCTAACCCCCCTATCATAATAGTCCACCCCTGTTGAAACAGCAAGTTTCCTTGGACTCCCGCTAGAGGAAATTGATGACAATTGTAATTAGTTTGGATGTGATGTGGTAGATGTCCTTTGTCACTTTGATAAAAACGATGTTAGGAGATCCGATTGCTTGATACCGGAGCCAACGAAAAGAAGAAGAGAGCGATGTCGTACATCTCACCACTTACACTTATGTCAACTGGAAGCACTGGATGGCAACTCCAGTCTACTTTACAGCAAGGGTTGTATGAGCGCAGTAAGTAAGTTTTTCAACTTTTAATAAATTAGTCACTACTCTTTTTCACCTGGAACTAAAAAGTAGAAAATAAAAAATTTTAAGCATTTCCTTCATATAAATGGACAAAATCAGCGTAACATGTGTAGTTATATAAATACAAAAAAAAAAAATAAATTTGTATTACGATATCGCAAAAAGGTATAAAACCTCTCTAAGTGGACTAATTTGCGTTCCAACAGACAGACGAGCACGGCTTAAACAACTCAGATAGTCATCGTTATCAACTTGGTATACTTATTGGAACGGGTATCTCTTCTCCATTAAGGATTTACAATTTTTCATTTTCAAGAAAGATATAATAATTATTCGCGCTCACAAAATCGAAAAAAATGTCAAAAAAAGTTTAGAGTTCGAGAAAATTGTACGAACGTTTCGAACTTTTTATTAAACTTTTTTTGAACTTTCTGTATATGCAGTTTTGTAGCCCAATCAAAATAAAATTTAAAAACTGCCTGTGCTATTTTTCTGTTCGCTTCTGTATGTGATGAAGTTCGACGCAGCTCAACCGTTTTGGGTCACTAAATTCTAATCCTTAATCAGTCAGTCAGTGATCATTATTTTTGATATTTGCTACAACTTTTTTTAATTCCTTTATATTAGGTTGGTTGAATGTTTGTCCGCTTTTCATACAAATCTTGCAATCGATTTTTAAGTAACTTCTGATTGAGCTACAAACGTGAAAATTTACACATAGGTTAGAACACCGTAACAATGCAACAAAAGGAAAAAATCCGTTAGGTGGCGCACGGTCCGAAAGTAACTTCTCGATGACCTACAGACTTGAAATTTTAAACTTAAATCAGATGTCGATGACAGCCCATGACACGATACACAAAGATTCGCTAGGTGGCGCACGGGATGAGATATTTAGAAAAATCGTACGAAACGGAGGGAATTTGGGATTGATTTTTATGTAAGTTCTCATTGAGCTACAACTGTAAAACTTCACAGATATATATTATATATAAGACACGGAGAAAATGTAAAAAAAGGAGAAAATAAAAATAATTTAAAAAAATTTCAAGCACTTCCTTTATATAAATGGACAAAAATCAGCGAACAATTTCTCCTTATATAAAAACATATTCTTGCTAAACTTTGATTTTAAAATTTTGACATAGAAATTGCAAAAATATTTATGAGAAGTAAAAATATAAAGGTGCAGCGCAATAGATTGAATAATAATATCTCCTTTCCTACCAACTTTCCAATCCAAGTAATGTGTGTTCCACTTTTATATTTTTACTTCTCATAAATATTTTTGCAATTTCTATGTCAAAATTTAAAAATCAAAGTTTAGCAAGAATATGTTTTTATATAAGGAGAAATGTTTCGCTGATTTTTGTCCATTTATATAAAGGAAGTGTTTAAAATTTTTTTATTTTATTTTTATCACTTTTATATATATTTATCATTAATTATGAAGTGCCAACTCAAGCGTTTGACACACAGCTTAAATAATTAAATTCCAACAAAAACATAGAGCAGAAAATTACTCATTATTTCACAGGCTTAAGTGCTTAACAGCAAATACAGCAGATTAAGTAACAACCAACAACAACAAGTGCCAATAAAATACTAATAAATATGAAACCATAGTAGTTATGTAAAATGACCGCATCGCAACATTGAGTTATTTATTTAGAAAGTTTTACTAGAGCCTGAAATATGATTTTAACAAACCACTCAAAAAACTTGATCAATTAAACTTCAAATAGTCAAAATACATAAATTCATGAAAATATTTTTATTATTTGATTAATATAAAATCTTACAGAGGTTTGCGTTTTGTATTCAATTCTCAATTTTGGTATTTTTGGGCATTCAAGTATGCCAAAAACGCAAACACCACCACTAAAAACCACACACAGAGTTCTAGCTTTTGAAATATGAATTTAACACGCTTTCTTAAATATTTTTTATTTAAACTTTAGAAACGAAGGGAAGGAGTGTGAAGATATTGGCTTATTTGCGACTTCACAGCCACGTCCCTGTTGACGGATATAAATTCGATACCGCGAAGGATTTCGTATATTTGGGAACCAGCATTACATAATAGCAAAAACAGTTTCAGCTTAGGAATTAGATAGAGAACCTTGCCAACAGATGCTGCTTTAGACTGAGTAGGGAATTGAAAAGTAAAGACCTCTCTTGACGAAGAAAAATCACACTCTATAAGTCGCTTATCATACCTGTCTTAATGTATGGCTAGGAATCATGTGCGGTATCGAGAGAAGATGAAATGGCTCTTGGAGTTTTCGGGAGAAAAGTTTTCTGGAAAATTTGCTGTATGAGCTTTAAGCGGCTGGAAAGATAGTGCAGCGAATAAAACACAAAGGCTTCCCTGAAAGCAGAGGAAAGGGGAAACCACCACTGAGTTGGGAGAAGCAGGTGGAGAAAGACTTGATCTCCCTTGATGGTCTCGATTGGCGTCAGTTTTCGCGAAACAGGAATAGCTGGTGTGACTTGTTACGAAACTGATAAAATCGCTTGGGCTATTAAGCGTCAGTTATTTATATGTGATGATGTTTTCAAGTTATCTATGGAAACAAAATTTTGGTGAAATTATCGACAAAAACTAAATATACATATATAGCCTCTGTACACGGATTGCAGGAAATGCATGGATTTCACAAATTTCAAGGCCACAGCGATAAAATACACTAAAAAAATTATATGCAATTCGTGCAATTTATAATATGCTCAAACGTATGTATATTTTCGTGCAGCGAACGGTGGGAAATGAAGATCAATCCTGCCCCAAAGTAGTCTTGAATTTTTTCGTACAATCCGTGCATCTTCCAAGACAAAGGGAAACCGCCTATACATACATATGTGATGACCGACGACAGCTCGGCTGGAAGGGAACTATTGAGAGTCAATTTAGAGTATGCTCGTATATTTATATATTCTCATGCAACGAATGACTGGAAATAAAGATAAACCGTATTCCTCTCAATCCTCTCAATTCGCTCACAAAGCATATTTTGTCGTAGGGTATAAACAATACGTGTTATCCGCGCACCTTGCAAGACAAGGCAAATACCTATATTCTGTACTTATGTGCGATGGTCGAAGGCAGTTCAACCGCAGGACAAATGTTTAAGAGTCAGTTATCTAGAATACTTTGTTAGTCTCTCATTGCGGCGCCAAAATAAACTTCAATCATAGTACCCAATAAACTATATTCAGTTGTTACAGAGATTTTCCGCAAAAGAGGTTTTCTATCTGAATCCAAACTAGCCATATTTTCGTCGAATTAACATACCCTACAACCGAGGTGTATTCAACAAAGAAACTAAAAACAGATCAGAAGTTACGCGTAAGAGGTTTAATAAAAACTTTGTTTTTTCTTAACCACCACCACCCAAATAGCTCTTGTATTCAAAAAAAAAACAAAAACAGAAGGCCGGATATACCTCCGAATAGATTTAGGCTTAGCTTTTCTTCCAATCACCGTGGTCCTTCTTTTAATTTTTCCTAAACATGGGGGGAAGGGACTACATGTTTTACCCCGCCGACTCTGAACGGCTTTTCATGGCAGAAACACACTCGGAGTGTTAGCCAAGTCCCTGCTGAGGAGCGACCCAGCTTAGAAAAAACTTATTTCTATCTGAAAAAACTTGTTTCTATATTTTTGATATTCGTTTAACCAGAAAATTGGGTCGCTACTACCACACCACGGCGCCTGCCAGCTCTTATGTAATATAAAGGTATTATAGAAGTTGAACCATCAAAGAAATATTCCGCATCTCAATGGGCATAGCCTCTAGCGTCTACCAAAGTCTAAGAAAACGAGTAGTTTCATAAAGCTAGCACCATAAACAGCTTGGTGTAAGATTGATTTGTTTCACACGGCCGAGTTTTGCTACCTTTTTTTTTAAAATATCGCCTTACGAGCACTTCTAGTCTTAGAGGCGGTTCTATGCCAAACAGTTGTCTGTTGGAGTGTTCAGATTTGAGATAACTTAGCAGGGGCTAGCTGCACAGTACTTCATTGCGCCCTATAACTTCGACCACATTCGCCCACTTATGTAAATGGTAACCAAAGCCCAATTTGAATCGAAACATCAGCAATATCAATACTCTTCATTTTATTTGTGGGCCCGCTCACATGAATTTTATATTGGTGTGAACCTCCGCATATTAGCACAATTAGATGAAACTTAAATATAGACATAAAGCTTTAAATAACCTAGATTTCTGATATTAGAAAAGCTTTTAGCACAGCGATTTGGATGCGTATATTGACAGCGCAACGCAACTTTGTCACACCTGCTTACATGCGCAGGATATTAAAATAACACAGAGTAATCCACTTTGATATGGATGAGAGACCAAGAAAGCACAACATCACCGGAGGCGTCCCTTAGGGATCCGTTCTAGGGCCAACGCTGTACAATGCGATGTATGACGGTATGCTAGAAATCGACCTTCCTGGAAGTATGCAAATTATAGGCTACGCAGACCGTATTGTCGTGGTAGCATTAGTTCAAAAAACTGGACATACTCCTAGCCTTATATAGTGATGACATAGGAAGAACAAAAGAAATGGCTGGCGCACATGCGGCTGGAGATGACTAGCAATAAGTTGATGAGTTGGTACTAACCATAGAATTATATCAAAAGAATTCGACGACTTACTTGAAATATTTAGGAGTAAAAATTGATTCAAAGCTAACTTTTGAAGAGCACTTTAGGGCAGTGGGAGAGAAAATTTGATAAATTTCTAATGTGAATAATACCCAACTACGGCGACCCAGGCAAAGCTACCCGCCAGCTATTGTTCAACGTAACCAGCTGGATAATATTATATGCAACACTAGTGTGGCATGGATCTAAAAAAACTTATCAAAAACACATACTAGCAGCTTATCGAATTACTGTTAAACGAATGGCAAGTGCTAAACGAACGATTTCCAACGATACCTTTCTGTTTTTTTTTTTTTTTCAGCAAATACAGATAGACCAGCTGTAAATTGAAATGTCCGATCTGTATGATATTGGAATCGGGCGACCATTTGTAGATGACAAGGAGAGCGCAAGGTCACGAACAATAGCCAGGTGGCATGAACGATGGACCTTATGCTTGTTGGGAATATGGAGGAATGATATGACCGGAAGCATGGCGACCTTACGCAGACATTGGGTGGACACGGCGGTTGCAAGGAGTATTTACACAAGCGGAGGATAGATGAGGGTCCTTTCGGTTACACTGCCCCACCGAATTGAAAAACGCAGAACGCGTAATGTTTTACTTCCCTCGCTTGATCTGGTAAAGACACTCTGTAGACAATGTTTTTGGAGAGGCACTTTCAATGAGAAATTTAGGTCCCCCAATATGTAAAGACATAAATGATTGGTCTGGATATATTATATCCAATTAGTTCAATGAACGTAAAATATGTCAGCGTAATATTGGAAATAAAAAAAGTTGTGCAAACTACATATTTTGTAGCAAAAAAGTTTCGAATTTCAACTGGCCGCATATAAGTATACGAAAACAGAGCAATAACTCATTAATGGGCAAATTTACTTTTAAAATGAGCAATCAGCAAATTATGCCATTAAATATGCAAACGTAAATAAAATTATGCTACAAATCGAAATTGAAATTTAAAACGAACGCAATTTAAAGTATGTGTTTGGATACATACATGAGTTAAACACAACCTGCAGCGAAACCGACTAGTTGTAAACTAGTCCAAAACTAGTGTGTGCAACTAGGCTAAATGGATGTGATTACGAGCAAGACTCGCTCGTACTTGAGTGAAAAATAGACAGCAGAAGTCCACTGGCGATTGGTGGACCCGTACTCCATTTTCCCCTTTTTCCCTTCATTACCAACTTTGCTTCATATGTTATCATACGCATGATAAGAATAATGTGGTTTTGAAATTTTCTGTGTATAGTATTAATTATAATGGTGTCAGAAAGGACGCGATTAAGAGCAACAAAATATATCTATAAAACTACCATTAGGGCTGTGATGCCTGGGAGGTTGAAAAAGAGTAGAAACACGTCTCTCAAGTCAGCGCACGCATTCTTTTTTTTGATAATTATTTGTGATTATATGCTGTTTAACTAGGAAGAGTGAACCAGAGGTATCAAAATTAATGCAATGTTTATTGAAATCCTAACACCGAAAACGAAAAGGTTGATTCAGTTAAAAATTAGAGCTGGAAATGCTTAAGGAAAGTTATTCAAAATTTCATTGCTCTTTAGGGACGTTGAACATCATCTCACTGAGCACAAAAGAGGTTGTTTAACATCCCACTTTTCAATTTTACCACAAATAAGAAAACAAGCGTCTTCCTGCGACTCTGTAAAAATAAGTTTAAGACGACTGCTTTAGGGAGAAAGATTTCGTTCTGAATCCCTCAAGACGAAAAGTAAAAATTGTTTTTGCACAGATTCTTATTTATCGCGATGAACTTGCTAGTGGAGACTCCAAACTACTGAGGCAAATCCCAAGATTGGTCTAGCCAATGAGATGAAAAGCGTTTCGGTAATGCACGTTTCATTGAACACCACAAACTGACGTTTAACAAAGGCCAAAACTAGTTTAACCTTGTTCGTGCAACTTTCAATATGAGATCTAAAGCCTTACAAGCTTGGCTGCATTATTACATCTAAATCTATAAAGTTTGTTGTCTGCTAATTTACTTAGTTGTCAATTATATAACTATAACCGTATACTGGTTTCCTACAGATGGACATCGACATGCATTTTTTCAGGTTCAGTTTCAGGCTGTTAGCATCACACCCGTTAACTAAGTTAAGTATAAAGACGCCGTCGACAAATATTAGCGAGTTGCAGGGGCTTAGAACAGTAGGAGGGTCGTTAATAAACCATAGATTCATATTGAGCCTAGAAGGCTTAACAAGATAGGCGGTCCCTAAATATTACTTTCTGTGTTCTTCCTTTTGGGAAGAGAATAGTTGGAAAACCTATACGTCGAAGTTTTAACAAAAGGGTTGAGTGGAAAACCGTATCGAACATTTTATTAAGTCAGTGTGGATGCCGTCAGTCTGATGAGCTTTCCATTTAATTTCGAAAATTTATCGAAAAGTTATGGTTTTTATATAAAATATGTATAGATATATATCGTGTAGATATGGCGGCCACCGTGGTGTGATGGTAGCGTGCTCCGCCTACCACACCGTATACCCTGGGTTCGCACCCCGGGCAAAGCAACATCAAAATTTTAGAAATAAGGTTTTAAAATTAGAAGAAAATTTTTCTAAGCGGGGTCGCTCCTCGGCAGTGTTTGGCAAGCGCTCCGGGTGTATTTCTGCCATGAAAAGCTCTCATGAAAACTCATCTGCCTTGCAGATGCCGTTCGGAATCGACATAAAACATGTAGGTCCCGTCCGGCCAATTTGTAGGGAAAATCAAGAGGAGCACGACGCAAATTGGAAGAGAAGCTCGGCCTTAGATCTCTTCGGAGGTTATAGCGCCTTACATTTATTTATTTGTATATGTATCGGAAAGTGGTGTGTTATTTGACGAGATGTTTTCAAAAAGTTTTTGAACTGTTATCGGAGTGTGACAAGTTTTTATCGGTGTCTTATCGATTTGTTATTGAAAAGTTATCAACTTGTTATCAAAAAATTTACGATTTGTTATCGTAAACTAAACAATTTGCTACCGGTTTGTAAAATATATACCTATAAAACTTTAATCTAAGATCGATGATACATCTGGAAGTTGTCGATAGCAAACCGATAAGAAGCCGATGACTCCGCCATAACAATCCGATAACAAACCATTAACTTGACAATAACCTTTAAGTGCCGGTTGTTACCGATAAGAAGACGACAAAGCTGGAACTATTTGTTTCTTGTAGAGTTACCCCCATTGTGGTTTTACTTCAACCCCGAGCCGACTTCTGTATAACTTAATAATCTTAGCTCTAAAGTGTGGTAAACTTTTAGGCGAGCTCAACAGCTTTTTTGATAACATGTTTCTGGATAACAAATTCTTGTAATATTTCCCTAACAACAATAACAATAGAAATTTTATAGGCAATGAGCTTTGCTCCACTCAAATATACCAAACGAGCACAAAATATCTAATATATAAAATTCTTCTGTCACGGTGTTAGATGCTTAACTCCTCCGAAACGGCTGAACCGATTCTCATAAATAGGATACACCTAGAATATGTTTTTACATTATGGGTATCAAATTGAAGCTGTTGATGTATGCTTTAGCACAGAGTAAGTTTTACACCGCTGAGTGACTACGGTCTCGAAATATAGGCCAAAACATGGACCCGAATACCCCTAGAATGTGTGCGTATTATGGATATCAAATGAAAACAGTTGCTGAGAGCTCTAAAGTTCATTGTGATATTCGATTTAGTCAAATCAACCTGGCATGATAAATATGCATGCGAAGCCGAAATAAAGACAAGAAATAATAATACCCACATACCTATTTACATACGTCCTATTCGATTTGCCTGAAATTTCTTATATAAATTTGCCTATATTAGTATTTACGATGCTTTTTTCCGGGAAGTATACCAGAGGCGGACTGGGACTGGGATTAGGACTAGGACTGGGACTGAGACTGAGACTCGGGGTGGGACTGGGACTGAGACTCGGAATGGGACTGGAACAAAATACATACCACCCTCTGGGACTGGCAAGAAGAGATAAAGAAAAAGGAGAAAAACTTGAGAGAAGAGAAAAGAGAGAAGGAGACTGAGGAAGAGATAGAATGAGACGAAGATGGAGATGAAGCAAAAAGGCGGAGGGAGGAGTGAATAAAAAGATTAGGAAAAAGTGTAGAGGGGTAGCGAGGAGTTAGACGGAAAAAGCTTATTAAAATGTATGCAGATAGGCCTAATTTAGGGCAGAACAAGGTCTGCCGCGTCTGCTAGTTATATGTACAAATATTTATGTATCTTGTATAACCTCGGAAGCGCCTTAGATATTTGCTGCATCTTTATTAATATTTCGTACATTTTGTAAAAATTTATTTACTTCATTAATAATACGAGCAATAAATTTTATTACAGCTTTGGTAAATACTTATTCAATGAAATTATGTAAATATTATTAAATCAAATTAAATATTATTGAAATGTGGAAGAAAAAATTCCATTTACGTTCAATCGAAGGAATGAAAAAACAAGTAAAGTTGTCTAAGTTCGGGTGTAACCGAACATTATATACTTAGCGTTAAATTTAATTGTACATTTCATTTCAGTTAAATTACTTTTCTACATAGCACGCGGCACCGCCCGTTTAAAAAAAAATTTCTCCCCATTTCCTCTTACAATAAAACTTGATAAGTGAAATATCATTGATTCAAAAATATTTTTTGCTAAGTTATAGCTTATTATTCTAGTCTACGACCCTTTTAACCCTTTCGGACCTGTTGGGACACATACATCCCACAAAAAGCTTTCTTATAACTTATAACTAAAATCTTAATTTTCCATTTAAACTCATTAAAAACTGCCCCGTCTGGTATGTTGAAGTTCAGGTAACGGTTCTGTATGTCCCATTAGGTTTATTTGTTGGTATAAATATGTCCCGTTTAGAGCTTGCCGACATTCTCTAACTTTTAGTAACTAAAAAAATCTATTATAAACTTGTACCTGCCCCAACGGGACCTATACGTCGCGCTCAAAATACCGAATAAGACACATATGTCCCACCCCCTAGACCTCCCTGGAGGGGGCAGAGACTCCACTTCAAAATTTTCTACTTTTGAGGCCTATACTAAAGCTAAAATAATCAATAAACTAGGAATTTTGCTGCTGGTTGTTTCAGGTTCGAAAGGGTTAAACCCGTTCTATATCTAAGTTGTTTTATATCTAAGATATTTAACCGATACCGTCCATTTTTTCTAGAAATATTTCCTGCTATAGGGAAAATTTGTGTATCCAATTTTATTACGATCCGTTCATTTTTCTTCGAGTTATGGCTCCCGAAACAAAGAAAATTGCTTAGTCATAAAAGGAGCGGTGCCACGCCCATTTTTTTAAATTTGAAGTTTTTCATATTTATTGTTACTAATCGACTGGGAAATGAAATACCAGTTATATAAAGTTCTTTTTTGCAAAGATATAACTTATTTTATTCGTCCACGACTCTTTTAAAAATCTTGTATATAAAAGTGGGCGTGGTCCTTAACCAATTTCGTTAATTTTTCTTCAAAGCATTCCTTATAGTAAAGGCAACTTCTCTGCCGAATTTTGTTACGATAGGTTTAACGATTTTTGATTTATGATTAATAATATTTGTAAAATTGATTTTGTCACAAGTGGGCGGTGCCGCGCGCATTTTAAACACATCTTTCAAATTTTTATAAAGAGTCTCATAAGCAGTCCACCCGTCAAATTTCAACATCCTAGGTGTATTATTTACTAAATAATCAGGTTTTTTATGTTTTCCAAAATGTTATATATATTAAAAGTGGGCGTGGTTGTCATCCGATTTCGCTCATTTTCAATACCAATCTATTCTGGGTCTAGATAACCTCGTGCACCAAATTTGGTGAAGATATCTCAATATTTGCTCAAGTTATCGTGTTAACGGACAAACGGACGGACGGACGGACATGGCTCAATCAATTTTTTTTTTCGATACTGATGATTTTGATATATTTATCTATATATATTTCGATTCCTTTATACCTGTACAACCAACCGTTTTCCAATCAAAGTTAATATACTCTGTGTGCAAAGCACGCTGAGTATAAAAAGATGAAGGAAAATATTTTAGAGATTCAAATTTGTACATTGTCTGACTTAGAAATATGTATTCTTCATTATTCTAGTAGATCTCCAAGATCTTAGAATAACTGATGCAAGATTTTCCCGCACATCCCCCTAAAATTGTAAGGTACACGCAAAATACGATTTTTCGTAGCTTTGAACTCTTGCGAGCATTTAACTTTGTTCAATATTATCCAATATATTGATATATATATCATTGGAAAGGTCTGAATCTCTTATTATAAGATCCGGAGAGAAACTTTAGCAAAAGCCAACAAAGTCATAGGCTCTCAATGGTCAAAAAGCACGATAAACCGTGTTTTTGTACGTCACTCACGGTTTTCATTAATAGATCGTTTAGAGCTACTAGAAAAACGTAACGTCGTCCTAGGTATATTGTGGCAACACATTGTGTAATATCAAAACGCTCCCACCGACCTAAATATGATTTTAAATATATTTATTATTGAATTAAATTTAGTGAACACATTTAACATGTCAACGTTAATAAAATAATTAATTTTTATGTATGTAAAAGCAATTTCTTTTAAATGCAGTGGTGAGTGAAAAAAAAGCAATGGAACAGAAAATGTACAAATTATTATTTGTTTATATGTACTTATCAGTTGTTACATTATGAATAATTTGGTACAAGCGTGTCAATACCCCATTTTTTTGCAGCTTAAGACGTGCTATTGTCAAACAATGCCCAGATTTGGCTACGCTAAGAAGCTTCATATACATAGTTTTGTATAGAGCAGGATATATGAAGGAATGGTATTGTAACGAATTTACTTGCAAATCCTCTTATTTGCAATCCTCTGCTAAGTTCCAATCACTAAACTGTTGAATAAATAACTCCAATTTGTAATAATGCAAAATGGCCTTTATTAAAGTACTTCACAATAACACTCAAACTGTGCAACGAATAGCTTGCTTAATAACCAAACTGATTGATAGCTCAAATGAAACTTTACTATTCAAAATAATACTGCTCTTGCTCGCTTGATAGCGTCTTAGTCGAAACTGCTTGACAACTTAAATCAAACTGAATTCCAGCGCCTTTACAATTGCCGCCATTTTACTTCTATCCTCAATTCTTTATTGCAACTGCAATCGTAAAGCATAAAATTATTATAAAAGCATTGTCTGAGTTTTCGTTTACCAAGAAAAGAATTATTGGTCGTTACTCTTTTTATATGTTTTTTGTTTTTTTTTTAGAACTTTTATATTTTTTCCACTTTATTGCTGATGTTTATATTTATATTTTTATACTCAGCTGAGCAGAGCTCCAAGAGTATATCAACTTTGTTCGCATAACGGCTATCCGTAACGGCATAAACTAATCGAGATAGATATAGACTTCTATATATCAAAATGATCTGGGTGAAAAAGGAAATTCATTTAGCCATGTCCGTCCGTCCGTCCGTCCGTCTGTAAACACGATAACTTGAGTAAATTTTGAGGTATATTGATGAAATTTGGTGTGTAGTTTCCTGGGCGCTCGTCTCAGATCGCTATTTAAAATGAAAGAAATCGGACTACAACCACGTCCACTTTTTCGATATCGAAAATTTCGAAAAACCGAAAAAGTGCGATAATTCATTACCAAAGACAGATAAAGCGATGAAACCTGGTACGTGCGTTGACCTTATGACGCAAAATAAAAAATTATTAAATATTTGGACAATGGGCGTGGCACCGCCCACTTTTAAAAGAAAGTAGTTTAAAAGTTTTGTAAGCTGTAATTTGCCAGTCGTTGAAGATATGATGATGAAATTTGGCACGCACGTTACTCCTATTACTATATGTGTGCTAAATAAAAATTAGCAAAATCGGATGACGAACACGCCCACTTTAAAAAAACATTTTTTTTTAAGTCAAATTTTAACAAAAAATTGAAAATCTTTACAGTATATAAGTAAATTATGCCAAAATGGGCGTGGCTCCGCCCTTTTTAATTTAATTGTTCTAGAGTACTTTTGATGCCATAAGTCTCCAAAGCTCTCAGCTGAGTATGTAATGTTCGGTTACACCCGACTTAGCCTTCCTTACTTGTTTTTTGTTATGATTATTATTATTATTATAGCTATCGCAGCAGTACTAAAGTGGGCATGTCATCGCATGTACCGTTATACGTACATACATATGTATGTGGTTAAAATAAAATCTAATTAAACTAGCATTAAATGCAAAACAACAAAGTTTAACATAGCTACAAGTGAATGCCCTGGGGTTGCAAGAAATTAAATTTGATATTCGTACACAAAAAAAGTCATGGGTAGCAGGATGAAAAATTAAATTAAGTTAGCTTAAGAAAATTTGCTAATTCCGGTATAAGGGTTTAAAAATTTAGTTATTGTTATATTGTGTTATGTTACGTTATGATAAGTTATGCGTTTATTATGATAAGTTCTGTTATGTTATGCTTGTTATGTTGTGTTATGTAAAGTTATGTTATGTTACGTTATGTTATGTCATGTCATGTTGTTTTGTTAAATCGTGTTATATTATAAAGTGTTAGGTAATGTAATGCTATGTCATGTTGTGTTATTTTACTTTAAAGTATTTATGCACTACCCGGGATTCTTTAAACCCCCAACGAAACTCTCCGTTTGTAGGGCTCTCTTCCACCTTTGAAGAGCTAGCCCCTAAGACCGAACCTGGCCGCGCAGTTCTCCGTACCTTCGTGTATGTTGTGATATGTTTTCTGATGTTATGTTATGTTATGAACGATACAAGGTGGCCGCATCGAACAGCTGATTATAACCTTTTTTATTTGATTTGATACATCAACTACCGGCGCAGTACGATTTTGACATTTGTCCATCGAATTTACAAGTACATGGAATTTTTTTTGTTTGTAGGTATGTCACCATGCTCCCACATTGTATCGTTCCGCCATGATTGTCTGTCTCATCCTTCATACTAATCGAGCAGTTACATCTGTGTGAAAGCAAAAAATTTACGATTTCATTAGCAGGTGAAATGAGATCATTAAGTTTCTGTGTGAAAACAGTATAAGTGTCATTGTGAAGTACTTTAATAAAGGCCATTTTTCCATTATTCAATATTGGAGTTATTTATTCAACAGTTTAGCGATACGAACTTAGCAGAGGGTTGCAAATAAAAGGATTTGCAGCAAATTCGTTACAATATGCATAAATATTTTTGCAGTTGTTGTTGTTAATACTCAAATGCGAAATATCCTTGCTTTGTGTTGATATTCTTTCAAGTTGATGAGTTGTTGATTATTTTAGCGCTAATATTCACCAACGCTAAGAATAATTTTTTTCTTTTTACACAAGAGTAAATTTGAGAAGGATATGATTGAGTTTGAAAAGATTATGCATAGAAAATGTGGCATAATTAATGAGTCATTAATTACAGGATAAGAGGTTGAGGGCAACCATTGTATGGCGGGTGTTTACGAATGAATATGGTAGGAATGTGGTTGAATAATGTTAAAGGTTTGCTACGTTCTGAAGTGTTATATTAAGATATTTTGTGTTGAAATTTTATGTTATGCTCTTGTTGTTGTCGTTGTTGTTGCAGAAGTGCTTCGCCTTATAAGATAGGAGCGACTGCTCACAAATTGTCATCAATAGCATTTGGCAGGGGTCCAACGAAACTTGAAGTTTCAACAGGGGTTGAGCAGAAAGAAAGGGGTATTAGAGGCGTTGTTTTCAGACCAGAATTGAGAATATTGTTGGTGTAATGTGGGGACACATTACAGTCAGGCGGTGTTATTCCTGGATGGGTGAGAGTTTAACCTGTTACAGTATCCAAATCGAAGTTGAGCTAGAGTGACGCGCGTCTCACTAGGGAGTTTGCTTTCCTCTACTGCTGAGTTCTCAGGTGCCGTATTTCCTCATAACGTTCGCGGACATGACGTCCTAAGTTCCTACGAGGCGGGGCCATTTCAATCAGATGCCTGTTGGCATGCCTAGGTTTCTGGATATTCAGCAGGAACTTTTTATTCATCATTTCATTTCTCTCCTTTATGGGGAGTACTCTAGCCTCACTGCATAAATGGTGTTTTGGGGATATAGAAGGCAACCCGGAGCAGCTCTGAGTATTTTAATTGGCCTGAAGTTTCTTCCAATGAGTAGCCCTTATGCTTGGTGACAATATCGGGGACGCATAAAACGCAAGCGGCCGGCAATTTGCTTTGTAAGTGGGAATGAGAGTCTTTTTATTTTACCTCAAGTGCTGCCCGCAAAATGTTTGAGTATTTTATTACGGCTCTGGATATTAGGTACGATTGCGGATGTATGCTCGCTAAAATGTAGATCCTGATCGAAAGTCGCACCCAGTATTTTAGGATGTGCGACAGTGCGACAGTTGGTAGCTCGATGCCATCGATGTGAATGTCCAGTCTAGTCGGCATTTGTTTTGTGTATGTTGTAAATAAGGTCGCCGATGATTTGGTCGGTGGCAATGTCAAATTTCGCGAGGCAAAGACACTGGCGAGGATACTATTAATGAACTTAAGTGGGAAAAATGCAATTTAAAAGTTCTAGCTACGAAAAAATATTTATGCCAAATATCGGTCGGATTGGGAAACTTTTGTTCGACTTATGGCATTAAAAGTATTTTGAAAAGCGTAACAAAAAAGGAGCTGGCCCATTTTCAAAATTTGTTTTAGTTTTGTTCTTAGCTCAACCATACCACTACTGAGGTAGAATATCAGTAAAATGTAGTTAAATACTATAGCGTTATTGCAAACTTTGTTAAGGTTAGACTTTTAGAATTTTTTCCATTTCTCTAAATTTTCGATATCGAAAAAGTGGGCGTGGCTATCGTTGAATTCCGCTGATTTTCAATACAACTTTCACGATATGGTGATTTATTCTTCGGCCACAGCATTGGCTGTATAAGGTCTGCGAAAAGTGAGCGGTGCCAAGCTTCCGCCAATTTAAGTTTCAAAGAGCGAAGGAGGGAGAGTATAGATACATAAATGGATGACCGTATGCGAAGGGGCAAAATTACGACTACTGTATATACTCCTGGATAATTTTTCTTATTTTGCCCGCAACTTTCTAATTCTAATTAAATTATGTGCTTACCAATACAAAAAATGTACACATTTATTCCCTACGCATTTTAGTTAAAAAGAGAGGACTGTAGACTCATGACGGGTATTCTGACTGGACACTGCCTTCTGGCATCACATGCCTTAAAATTAGGCTTGGTCAGTGATAGCATATGTAGGAAGTGCGGGTTGGAGGAGGAAACGATCGAGCACGTTCTGTGCTCGTGCCCTGCACTTGCCAAGCTAAGACTCCAGCTATTAGGAGTGATACAGCTGTCAGATCTAGAAGCAGCAGGTGGCTTAAGTCCTAGGAAGCTTATAGTATTTGCCAAGAGGACGGAGTTATTTTATAACATAGGTCCTGGTTTTTGATAGGGTTTTTCAGTTTGGTCGTTAAAACAAACTTCTGGTAACACTGCGGACTCAATCAGTCTATGTGAGGTCCTCATGGACCGGCCAGTTCAACCTAACCTAACCTTTCCCGGAACGGTTCCGGAAAGATCCCGAAATATCCCCGAAAAAGTCCTGAAATGACCCTGACGGGATCCTGGACAGATCTCGAAAACCATCCAGAAATGACGCCAGAAGGGTACACAAATTATCCCGAAATAGTCTCAAAAAATTCCCGAAATCCCATCCAGAAATTATGCCGGAAGAACCCCAAATGATCCCCAAAAAGTGCCGAAATAACCCTGACGGGATCCCGAAAGCCATCCAGAAATGACGCAGGAAGGATCCCCAAATGCTCCCGGAATAGTACCAAAAATGTTCCGAAATGACTCTGATGGGATCCCGAAAACCACCCAGAAGCGATCCCGGAAGAATCACCAAATGATCCCGGAATAGTCCCGAAAAATGCCAAAATAACCCCGACGGGATCCCAGAAATTATACAGAAATGATCCCGGAGGAGTCCCAAAATGATCCCGAAATAGTCCCGAAAAAGTGCTAACTATTGTGTACTGCCAAAAGACAGATTAAATACGGAAAAGCACACAAACCCCACTTATTAAGTTCTTAATTATATGATCTGTTGTGTACTGCCATAAAACCAGATTAAATACGGAAAAGCACACATACCCCACATATTAAGTTATATTTGTTCGCAAACTAATTATGTGATCTATTGTATACTGTCATAAAACCAGAATAAATACGGAAAAGCACACAAACCCCACTTATTAAGTTATTAATTATGTGATCTGTTGTGTACTGCCATAAAACCAGATTAAATACGGAAAAGCACACATACCCCAATTATTAAATTATGTTTGTTCGTAAACTAATTATGTGATCTTTTGTATACTGTCATAAAACCAGATTAAATACGGAAAAGCAAACATACTAGACTTATTAAGTTATATTTGTTCGTAAACTGATTATGTGATCTGTTGTGTACTGCCTTAAAACCAGATTAAATACGGAAAAGCACACATACCCCACTTATTAAGTTATATTTGTTCGCAAACTAATTATGTGATCTATTGTAAACTGCCATAAACCAGATTATATATGGAAAAGCACACAAAGCTAACTTATTAAGTTATTAATTATGTGATCTGTTGTGTACTGCCATAAAACCAGATTAAATACGGAAAAGCACACATACCCCACTTATTAAGTTATGTTTGTTCGCAAACTAATTATGTGATATTTTCAGATTAAATACGGAAAAGCACACATACTCCACTTATTAAGTTATATTTGTTCGTAAATTAATTATGTGATCTGTTGTATACTGCCTTAAAACCAGATTAAATACGGAAAAGCACACATACCCCACTTATTAAGTTATATTTGTTCACAAACTAATTATGTGATCTATTGCATATTGCCATAAAACCAGATTAATACGGAAAGGCACACATACCCATGTCCCGGGAACCCGAAATAAAAATTTGGCAACCGTACTGTATGTACTGCTGAATAATTTTTCTTATTTTGCCCGCAACTTTCTAATTCTAATTAAAAGATGTGCTTACCAATACAAAAAAAAAATGTACGAATTTAGTCCTTCGAAATTTTCCTCTCCTTCATGTTAGCAATATCAAGCTCAACAACTTTTCCCTCATTGTTTAATCACAATTTATCCTATACTCGCTTCAATCTCACTAATCCTATGCTGACCACCCGCAAAGTTTTACTCTCTTGTACTTTTTCAACCAAGCATTGTAATTAACAATAATTAGTAAAGCACAGAAATTACCAACAAAAGCTCTGATGGCAAAACATCAACTCATCAATGCAACCGTAAAAACCAACAAAACAAACAAGTAAGGAAGGCTAAGTTCGGGTGTAACCGATCATAACATACTCAGCTGAGAGCTTTGGAGACAAAACAAGGGAAAATCACCATGTAGGAAAATGAATTTAGGGTAACCCTGGAATGTGTTTGGATGACATGGGAATCAAATGAAAGGGGTTAGTGAGTATTTTAAAAAGGAGTGGGCCTTAGTTCTATAGGTGGACGCCTTTTCGAGATATCGCCATAAAGGTGGACCAGGGGTGACTCTAGAATATGTTTGTACGATATGGGTATCAAATCAAAAGTGTTAATGAGTATTCTAAAAGGGAGTGGGCCTTAGTTCCAGGGGTGACTCTAGAATGCGTTTGTACGATATGGGTATCAAATGAAAGGTGTTAATGATTATTTAAAAGGGAGTGGCCCTTAGTTCTATAGGTGGACGCCTTTTCGAGATAACGCCATAAAGGTGGACCAGGGGGACTATGTTATGTGTTTGTACGATAAGGGTATCAAACTAAAGGTATTAATGAGGGTTTTAAAAGGGAGTGGCCCTTAGTTGTATATGTGAAGGCGTTTTTGCGATATCGATCAAAATGTGGACCAGGGTGACCCAGAACCTCATCTGTCGGGTACTGCTAATCAATTTATATATGTAATACCACGAACAGTATTCCTGCCATGATTCCAAGGGCTTTTGATTTCGCCCTGCAGAAAGTTTTCATTTTCTTCTACTTAATATGGTAAGTGCCAAGGGCGTATCCAGCTTTTTACAAAGGGGGACCATTTTTTTTTTTTATTTAAGATTCATATATAGAGTATTTATAAGTATAAAGGGTAATGACATCTAGGTAAAAGCGAAGCTTGCTTTAGAGACCCAGCTGTGGGCTCTAGCAGTCCGCTAAAATTTTTATTTATTTATCAAGAGCTCCCTAAAATATCTACCATGTCTAGGATTTGGTAATTCAAAGTTTTGTTGAATTAGATAGACTAATTTAATAGACGGCACAAGGTGTAATTACTTTAGAAATGTGATCCCCCAAATTAGTTTCAGAAATTGTATATTTCCACATATTTTATTTAGTTACAGAGATGTATTTTAAATTGCATTACTCATTCTCTGAGTATTAGAAACCTGATAAGTAAGTATAATTTATATTATAATATTATTAATAATAAGGTTTATTGTAAATTCATCTAAAATTAGATCTTTTAACTCCGTATCATTTTCCGCTACCAATTTTCTGTGACCACTCAGCATACATAAACCTTTGAAAAAAAAAAAAAAATATATTTAAAAAAAATTTATTTACCACTAAGACGAGATTCTGCCATTGTTGTTCTCGACCACGTCTTTATCCTCCTTAGAGTGCTGCACGATCGTTCCACAGTTGCGGTTGTGCAGGGTATTGCAAGCAGAATTTCAAGTGCTTCTATTTTTGGATGGAATGCTGTCTTCTCGAAGGCACATACAAGATATGTTGGTCCCTGATTTTGGCAAGGTCTGTACCACAATTCCAGCTCATTATCGATACCATATAAATTATAGAAAATCTTGGCGTCGGCAAGTTTGCTTTCAATGTCTTTAAGACTCATCTTCATCTTATTCAAAGTTATTTATCATTTTAGTTACTTTATTAGTAAGAATAGGTAAGCATTATTTCTGTGTACGTAGTTATTAATAAATTTATGTAAATAAATATTATTAAGCTCATAATTTGAAAAAAAGGTGAGGAACCTCTTATGTCGTTTATGTTTAACTTTCAGTTTTGTTTTCTTAGTTCGCAACGGGCCCCTGCCACCCCCCCCCCCCCCCGTGGGCGTGGCTTCAACCGATTTTCCCCATTTTCACAGAAAACAGTTATCGTCATAGAAGCTATGCCCGTACCGTTATACGAACACAATTAATATACTCTGTGAGCTCTGCTCAGCTGAGTATAAAAACCAAAACAACCAAGCATTATGTCAAAATCCTTAGTGATTCACAACTGTGAGAACCCAAAAAAAAAGGAAACATCTTTTTAACCCATCATAAACCAACAACGTGTACACAAAAAGAGAACGGATTCTCTTTTCTTGCAACATGTATTCAAGGATTTTTGTTGTTTATTTGTTGCTTATGTGTTAGCTGTCATAATTTATGTTTTGTGCTCTTTAGATCTTTCTGACACAATTTTACTATGTACTACAAGAAATGTGTTTGTATGTGAGAATGTATAAATGAACGCAATTTTTGATGTTCTTTTTATCGTTTTGACAAAAAAAAATTTTGTCAGGAATTGTATGCTCTATTTTGTATAGGTACGTATCTTTAGTAAGTAATTGTACTTATGGCCGAGCCACGATGAACTTCTTCATATAGTTGCGTTCAACGAAATCTTATGCATGATGAGTAGATTGTACGTATTTTAATGGAGCACGGCAGACTAAGCGCCACTAGCGCTATCTGACATACAAACTTGGCAATGTTCAACTTTTGCTTCATGTGAGAAGAACTCGACATTTTCTTTGGCTATCAGCGCTCTCACACTTTGCAAGTGAAACTATTTTTTCAACTCTTTGGTACTTTTCCAACGTTTTTCATAATAAAAAACGGCGTTTTTTGTTTGATGCTTTTCCTCCAATTTCCATACAAAATTCGAGACTCTTTGACTTTTCATGTAACTTCCCGGAGTCCCTAGAGTTTTGAAACTCGGAACACACAACGGAGCACGGTGACGTGAGGAGCGTGAGGGGGGAAAATACGTTGCTAGGTGGCCCAAGGATCGTGGAAATTCTAAAAAAAAAAATGTTTGAACTTGAAAATTTTGCTTTCAATTTTCAGAGACTGATAACTCAGTGTTCTGAAACTTTGAATGAAGGTTTGCGCTCAGTTTTTGGGTGAGACAGGGATCGAGACATTAAAAAAGTCCATTTACAACATGTGGAGTCCTGCGACCGCTATTTGAGTAACTTCCCGTAGAGCTGGATTCTTGAAACTAAGAACTTACGTCAAAACCCAATAACAATGCAACATAAAAGAATACAGTTTTTTCTAGGTGGTCTAGGGAGCGTGAAAATTTATGACGCATATCTAAAAATTTTATACTGGAAGAGATTATAAAAAATTTCATTTCTTTTCAATTTTCAGGTAACAAGTCGCACTGTTCTGAACGCAACTTTACAAATAAATTTTGTAATAATTCGAAAAACGCAAGTATTTCAATTTATAAAACATTTAAATAAAAGTTTGTTTCCAAACCAAATATGACAAGCGAGAACGATATATCGTTGTCATATACGTACATCAATTATTCACCCTGTAAGAGAATCAACAAAACAAAATGAATTTAACGATATAGTTTTATGATGAAGGGTTCGGGTCTGCTGTGTGTTGTGTCTTATTTCGATCGAGAAATGAGTGGATCCTACAGGCTACCAGATTACTGCAGCGTCTTTCAGGCAGAAATTGTAACCACGAAGAAAGCAACAGAAATTCTGGAGGAAGGGTTCTTAAGCTGCAGTCGCGTCAATATATATATATTAATAGTTCACCATAACCTAAAGCAACTTTTTGCAAAAATGATTTCGCAGTGTGCCCCCATGTTTCAAGAACCATTATTTCGCTTAAACTACATTCCATTTTCTACTTCAGCAAAACTGCATTTTTAACCCATACACAAATTCCTCTCACTTGCATCCTATTCGATTTTCTATCCCTTACAAATACTTTCGTAACCGCTAATGCAACAAATATATATAGTATACCATTGTTAGCTACAGCAACTATAAGAAAGCAACATTCTCATTGTTCGTCAATACACAATTTCACATTTCCTTTAACTTACTCTATTTTATTCGACAGTTTCCTTTTAAACAAATAATCCATATGCGGTTACATTTGGTTCGTTTTACTACCCTGTAAAAACCGCGAGTACTCCATGCATGCATGTATGGAGTACTCGCTATGGACCAACCGAGTGCTCCAAAATTAACCACAATTCATACAAAAAATATGGTCCAATTAACATTGCGATGTCCTAGGACTGGACCATATACTCCAGCTCCGCATTACATCAGAGTAATCCATGGAGTACCCACAGTCCAATAAACATTGTGTAGTGATTACAATCGTTAAAAACGAGCAATGATCGGCTTACAATATGTTCGTTTAGAAACATGAGTTGGTTCATTGCTGCATTACAGTGGAGTATAATGGTAAGTGCTTCAGTGGACAACATGATCCAACGATTTTTGCAGGGTATTCGTTTTTCGATTGCTATTGCCTGAATTCTTCCTACCACAAAACAACGCACATTCAATTTCAATGAACTCTTTGTTGCAATAACAATAATAATATTATACAAAAAAGTGCAAAAACAATGCTATCCAACACAACAATTGAAGCAACAACAATTTCTTGTAGCATCTCGAATGACATGAAAACTTGAATACTCCGAGCAACAATTGAAAATGCGATAACAACAAATAAAAACGGAAGATTGAACAAGTTAGGAAGGCTAAGTTCGGGTGTAACCGAACACTACATACGGAGTTGCCAAATTACAGCTTGCAAGACTTTTAAATTACCTTCTTTTAAAAGTGAATGGTGCCACGCCCATTGTCCAAAATTTTACTAATTCTCTATTCTGCGTCATAAGATCAACCCGCCTACCAACTTTCATCGCTTTATCCGTCTTTGGTAATGAATTATCGCACTTTTTCGGTTTTTCTAAATTTGCGATATCGAAAAAGTGGGCGTGGTTATAGGCGATAAATTGATCGGAAATGTACAGTAGTTTAATCGATTGCAAATGGCGAGTTTGAGATGGGCAGTTCGCCAGGAACCACGTCCAAGACGGCCAGCTTTGATGTTGGACGCCGAAGTACTCCTGTTTTAGTTCTGGCGTCTGCTCTTCTTATCTCGCCATCCACACCACTATAAACCTTTTTCACCACCCCACGGCACCATTGTCGCCTTGAGATATTAAGATCGCATATAAAAGCCAAATCGCCCACACTCAACGCTTTCAACGGTGTACACCACTTAGCTCGCCTCGTCAATATTGGTAGATACTCCACCACCCAACGCTTCCAAAATCGATCACGCAACTGTCGTTTCCGCAGCACGCACTTCTTCTCCTCGAGCTGTTCTAATCTTGGTGTTTGCGTCGTACTCGCGGACCCCAACAAAAAATGATTTGGTGTAAGCGGCTCCTCTTGATCCACTGAGATCGGCAAATGTGTAAGAGGCCGCGGGCTCACTATGTTTTCCGCTTCTATCATAACGCTTTGCGGGGTAGGTTCTCGAGGAGCTACTTCCTTCAGCGTATGGTTCAGCACACGCTTGACGCATCGCACGAACGCTCCCGTATTACACCCGCATCCGGATTTTAGGGGCAATTAAAATCCATTGGGTGCCCTTCGATGGCAATTCGTCGCCCACACGCCCGCAATCGAATACCTCGTCGAACCGCTTTGCCTCCTGATCAGCGCCAACAAAGTTCTTCCCGTTATCGCTCCTCATCCTCACTGGAATACCGCGTCGGTTAATGAAGTTCCTGATTGCTAGGATGCACAAGTCAGTGGACAAATCGTGTGCTATTTCCAAATGAATTACGCGGACTGAGAGACAGGTGAAGAGTGCAACCCATCGCTTCTCCCTGCATTTCCCAATCGCCACCATTATTGGGCCGAAGTAGTCCAATCCAGGTTATCTGAAAGGCCTGACATATGGAGTCACTCGACCCTCGGGTAACCGGCCCATGATTGGCGTCGCTGGTTGGCATCGGGCAATCTTACATTCAGCGCAGATATTTATCACCCTTCGCAAAAGTTGTCTTAAATTGGCAACCCAAAACTTCTGCCTCACTTCTGCTTCTGTGTTCTGGTGTTTCATCCTACGGTGATAATAAGATACGATCAGCAAGGTAACGCCATGTTTCGATGGCAACACGATTGGATGTATGGCATCGAGTGGTAACCAGCTGGCATCTTGGATCCTACCACCTACCCTCATAACTGAATTTGTATCCAAGTATGGCATCAAATCGCGTATTAGACTCTCATGTGACACTGTTTGGTTATCTTGTAGCTGTTTCAGCTCCATAGCGTAATCTGAAAATTGTTCTTGCCGACACAGATAGGCTTCAGCAATATTTAGTTCATCCGAGGTTAATCCAAAATGGTCATCACCGGAACTTCTACCACGTGTGCGATCTATAAATCAGAACACACAAGCTGTAGCTCTCTTCAGTCTAATATACGTCGAAAATCTATCAGAATCAATTCAATTGTTGTTGTTTGTTAGAAAAACAGGACTCTCGCGAATTTTTTCATCAATTTCATGCTGGCTTATGAGGCCACTGGGAGTTGGACATGGACAGCAACTTTGGCCCTGAGAACTAGCGCGTTGAAGGATTTATGTCGATAACACAACTTCGACGCGTCGCAGCGTCCTCTACGTTCACGTTTGTAGGAAGCCGCCTCCATTCACTCACCTGTGTTGTCAAGAAGATCCCCGCTATCCAATGCTCCACAAAGGGTTTATACTGGCCATGCTTCGAATTTACCCAGCTGATGACCCTTGTTGAGTCACTCCAAGGAATGCGTGAGGAGACTACGAGTTTATGTTTGCCGAGGACAGTTTGTGATAAACGCGCTCCCATTACTGTTGCGTGAATTTCAAGTCTCCGTACCGTCAAAAGTTTCATGGGCGCGAATTCTGATTTCGCGCACACAAGCGAAACGCTTACAGTTCCATTCGAAGTGTCATGCCTCCAATAGCATACGGCCGCAAAGGCCTCCTCGCTGGCTTCGACAAAAACATGCAGCTGCAACTGCTTTGGCATTCCTTTGCTGAAATAAAAACTTGGAATTTTAACATCGCCCCTTCTGCGTACCTCTTTTTTGCCAGTTCCTCCAAGCCATGGTAACATCATCAGGTAGGGGCTTGTCCCAAACAATCTTGCGCCGCCATATTTCGCGCATAATCAACTTAGCTCCAACTACAAAATGACTTAAAAATCCCAAAGGATCAAAAATGGACATAACGTAGGTAAGTACTTCACGTTTCGTTGGTGGCCTCCTACCGCTGATGACTTCTGCCTCCAATCTTGGGAATCTCAACTCATACTTGAACGAATCATCTTTCGGCTTCCAAGGTGGACGGACTGCTGGCATTGAAGCACCTGTCTTAACGCTGTCAGCTTGCTCATCGCTGTCTAATGCTTCCAACACAGGAATCGGATTAGCTATGTACCCTCGCATTTGGAGTCCAGCTGCCTTGTGTATTTCGAAAACTTGCTCTGCTACACTTATTGCCTGCTCCACCGATTCGCAGCTGTCCACGAAATCGTCCACATAGTGACACTTTACTATAGACTCCACCCCGCCAGGAAATTGACTAGCATAATCTAACGCATTCATCGTTTTTACAAATTGAGCTGCACATGGGGAGCACGCTGCGCCGAACATCATGACTTGCATTTCGTAAACGCTTTGTTGATCCGTGTCATCCTCTCTCCATAGAAACCTCTGCGCGCATCTGTCTTCAGGCTGAACGTAAATTTGATGATACATCTCTGCTATGTCGCCGCAAATGCCAACTGATCCATTGCGAAAATTGAAAACCACTGAAGGCATAGGCTAAGACTCTTGCAAACACTAGTTTAGAGAAACTCGCAATTTCCCGGGTTTATTAGGATTCACTACAGCGAAATTCGGCAGATACCACAACTTCTCAGTACTCGGTTCACGTTCAGCAGGCGTCAGTTTTGTAGCATATTCCGCGGCGCAAATGCGGTCCTAATTAAATTCCAAACAATCTGTTCTTGGCCATGAAATAGCTATCACGCATTTGACGCAATCGCTCTTCCAAAGGAGACCAGTTTGGAACCTACCATTTACCCTTACAGTCGTTTGCTTTAGTATACGCTCGGAGCAGGCCGCACTGCAAAAATTTAAACATTAAAATATTCTTCAACAAGGGCACGAAGATCAGGTACCTCCTGTACGTGTAGACACGCGGCACTTGGGACCACTCTGTGGTGAGACAGCCCGAAGGCAACGCATCCAAGCTCCGTATTGGCGGCATATGGACCTCGATCGGCCAGACGGAACACCTAAGTGGCAGTGATCTAGTCCTTTGAGAATCATCGGAGTAGCGTTGGAAAACGGCTTAGGCATTTTTGGAAAATTACGATCAGCCAAAGTACGTAAATCGTCATTACTCAGGCTCTGAACCGGCAGATTTAGATTTGGCAAAACATAAACGTGGCGCAGTCCGTGGCGCTTCCTCAATCCTCTTCTGCTTATTTCCATATCAACGATCGTAGCAGCTTCTTGGGTAGTTCTACCTCCAAACAATTGCATGTTTGTTCAGGCTCTGTCCATCATCGCAATGGACGATCCTTCATTCAGCATGGCAAACGTGTCCACCTTCTTACGGGGCCCATATAATGTCACTAGCAGTACGCGGAATAACAGTCCTTGACGCTTGGTTGTATCGGATGAGCAGCTTAACGTGGATTCCGTCAGAGTTGTGGTACCTACTTGTGGTGGTTCATTTTGCGGCGTTGCTGCTACAACGTTCATATCGCAGCTGGATTCATGTAACAGCTTGTTGTGTGCGCGTTGACAACCATCGCTCATGCACAACTTTCGGTTACGGCAATATCGAGATGAATGTCAACCTCTTAGGGACGAAAAACACAAACGACTTTGATTTACATGAGCCCACCTATCAGATACGCTGGCATTTATAAATTTTTGACATACACAACTGAACATTTCGGCGACCCGGATTCGCTAGACTCATTCGTCGTGGCGTGCAATACTACCTTTCGACGACTATCATTTTGTTGCAGGGTACAAACGAGGTTCGTTAAATCGCTGAGCTAATTGCTGAAATCGACTACGGTTGGATGCGGTTTAATCGCGACTTCATACTTAGCCCAGTCTATTCTTTTACTAACGGGAAGCTTGCTTATTATTTCCTCTAATAGGGTAGAGTTGGACAAATTTTGCACCCGATTGACAGACTGTAGGAACACAGAGATATTGTTGGCCTTTGTTACGAATGGTAACAGCTTTTCTATGGCATAGGGCTGATTACATTCAGCTGCTGAAGTTGGCTACGTATCTGCGACTCCGGCCGACCAAATCGAAATCGTAGTATGGAGGAACCGCATTCACATTATTCTCTCACACTTCAAAGATTTTCAAAGTCGTTGATTATTTTCTAGGTTAGTATAACCGTACGCAGCAGTTTACTTGGTGAACGAAGTTGAAAACAAAGGCCAGTCCTCCGGTTGACCACTAAACTCAGGGAAGTATTGCATTTTACGCAGCATTTGATAATGAACGTTACTAGTAGTCAGCAATTGCGGGGTGTGGAAACTATTTAAATATGAATTTGTATTTGTAGCTGCATGAGTTTGAGAGGGCAGAGTACCAAAACCGACGTTTGGCTGGTAGCCACTATTAAAGCTTGACATTGTTGTTGGGTGCGAAGCGGTTGTATATGTATGCATGGGCGAGGAACCTGCCAACGACGGATGTATATAATTGGTGCTACTTAACTGCACCTTTGGCATGAGATTGTGTGAGTTGTACAAAAGGAGATAAATTATCCGGGAGTGTACAAAAGGTTAACCGATTGCAGTTGGTGAGTTTGAGATGGGCGTTTTACCACACATACAAAATACCACGAAGCACTGTTATAACCATTCTCTCTATACAACAAAAATACTTGCTAACATATTTTGTGTCGTACTCGATTGTTCTATTTGCTGTTTTTAATTGCGAAAAATGTTAGAAAAGTTATCAACCAGTGGGAAAAATAATTTCACTTGCAAAGTGTGCTAACACCCTTAGCCAAAGCAAATATCAAATTCTTCTTCTTATGATTTGGCTACTTTTCCATATCAGATGGCACCAGTGTCGCTCAATCTACCGTTCTCCATATAAATATATGCAATCTACTCATAATGCATAAACTTGTGTTAAACTCATCTATATGAAAAACTGTTTATGTGATGGAGCTTCAAGCCCTAACAAGTAGCGCAACTAACAGCTGATCGCTCAAAATTAGCACACACACACAATGGCCAAACTACGAAAATCTTTAACGAAATTCCAGTTAATTTTTAAATAGACATAAATTGTGATAATTTTGGAATATATAGCATTTAAGACACCTTATTTTCAGTAGTTAAGAGAAACTGTTTGCCTATATTCAATTGTTTTGTTTATTTTTCCTACATTTTTAATTTTAATATTGATACAAAAGATTGAAGGTATATTGATGCAATGCAACTCTGCTCTGCTTGTTGTCCATTAGTCCACTCCATTCGAATGTCTTAATTTACTGCCTTTCACTCGCTACATTAGCCATCATCTCCTCGCAAAGATCCTGAGCCAGATAAATAATTTTGTATATAAATGCAACAACAACGATTTTAGCCAGATAAATTCAGATAGATGCCTGGTTCAATTTAGGAGCCAGATAATTTGTTTATTTCGTGTCGGTTATTTGGCAACGCTACCCTTTATAAACCTACTTTTTCAAAATTAAATGTCGCTGCTTGACCCCTACGCTTCTCAAGTCGCCCAAAGATACAGAGCATTACCGTGAGCATTGAGCGTGATACGGAGCTAGAAAACTGACTGGATAATGGCTTATATTTCCGTTGAAATATAAATAATAGGGGATCTGTGGCTTCCAACAAACGTACGGAAAACAAAATCGATTTAAAACCAGGAGAAACTTAACAATAATTAAGCGACACACGTGTAACTTGTTAACCTCATAAAAAACTTCACACCTGGAGCTGTTTTATGCGGGCGGATTTTCAGAAAGAATTTTTTACGTTAAAAAAATCCAGAAGAGCGGATTAACATAAACGCTTTCGTAGTTTCAAAGCAAAGATAACGGCAAAACATAGGCACGCGCGTTGATTCCAAAATAATGTCGCATGTAACACCAGAGATACTAGGACGACGATGACTATCTGTCGATATTGTGCAAGCTTAGTTATTCTTCGGCATTAATGTAACTAATAAGGCCCAGAAAACGTGCTGCTTCGACGAGATGGTTCAGAATGATAAAGCTTGATTTCAGGGACATGGAAGGAGTGGCTTATATCCATTAGGAACTTGGTCGCCAGCTAATGGAACAGGATTCACCACGGGTAGGTAAGGGTTACACAAAGGGTCCTTTGTCGGATATGGATCAGTTACGTTCCGGTATCAAGCACTCTTTAGGTACCAGCCCGATCATCTGAGGAAGCTTCAATATGACCACGTTAAATATTCTAGGTCAATAAAAGCACACTACCTCAATACCAGGGTTGCTGCTACAACAATTACATTTAAATACATGTCCCCAGGGAGATTTATTTTGGAGACTCTTTGCCTGTCGATCATGTTATAACTAACTAGTCCATTAGAATTAACAACTGAATGACATTCATCACAACTTTTGTGTTCAGTAAGAATATTTATTATTTGTTTATGGCTACATATTGTCATCTCTTCATTTATAAAAATTGAAATAGGCTTATCAAGCTGTTATTAGTGTAAATTCGTATGGAAATGTTATTTTTAAAAATTGTATTCGTTAGTTCTGTGTATTATATATTCAGTTAATTTTAGCGCTGTGCAGGTATTCCATTATAAATAAACGTATTATACGCGATATATCTTCCGTAGTATCGAAATCAATATTTGACTTGACATCAGCTTCAGTTTGCCATACTCTTGGGCTTAACTGTGGTGTTAGATGCAATACTGGTACATGCCAGTCTAGGAATTCTTTACTATCACGCAATAAATAATGAGTACCTATTCCATAAGGTTGAAAGTAGGGCCTTGGATTTTTGCAACCAAACTTCATGGCATTTCTCAAACGCGTTTCTAACGCCATAAATCGTGAAAACCATGCTTGAGTATTTCCAAAGAAACTACTAAATCTCGTACCGGCTGAACCAATCAAATCCAATATTACTAATATATCCCATGCATTTAAAGTACCATCCCCTATCAAAGCGGTAGCTAAATGACGAGACCCAAAAGCGTCCTCGGGCCCATACCTATTCTGTATATACTCGCTGCCATCAAAGAAAATAAACATTAAACTGAGTTTTTTTTCTTTACGAAATGGGTTAAGCGCTTTTCGTAAAACATGCGCCATATTAAGTAGCATAGCGCACGGTACTCCTTCTATAGCGCCTACATAATCTTCTTTATTTTTGCTATCATAGTGGCAGGTTAGCACTAGAAACCGGTCCGCTTTTGGATTAAGTTTTGCAATTATATTATGAAAATGTAATATGCCCAAATTACGCACTTCCTCTTGACCTTCATAATACTCAACAGACCAATGCAACTTACGTAAACTGTCACTGATGTAGTCGCGTACTCGCTTATTCCCGACTGTGCCAACCGCACGTGGTATAAGTATATTTTCCACTGCATTACGTAAATGTGCCTCGTCTTTAAGTTGTCCATACGTTAACAATTCTTTGTCAGATAGCTCGTAAACATGATGCGGTGTCTTTAAGTAAATATTTTAGTTAGTCAGTGTTTTAATTTAAACGGTAATAGTCTAGAAAAGGGGTCGACTGCTAATACGGAAAATAAAAATTTTAAGCCGTCGAAAAGATATTAACCAAAACCCGAAAAACGAGCCAGGTGGTGGGATCCATAGTATTTTTGCGCAGAACACCTTTCTGCGTTAGTGGCCTTTGGCCGTACTTATAAAAAATTACCCTAGCCGGTCCACCAATGGGGTGGGATCAAAATTAAATGCGTCCAAAATCCCTTTGTACACAAAATTTTTTTCAGTGCACATTACAACAACCACATGAAAATTGCCAACTTCAACTGCAAATATCTCCGGACTTCCGCCTTCGGATTATTGTTGTCGAGATTAATATTCGTCTTTTAACACCTCTCTGGATATTAGCAGTCGACGCCTGTTCTAGACTTTTACCAAAGTATCAATGCAACATATTTAATTAAGAAGCGTTCTAATTTCATCGATTATTACCTGACAGCGTCCCACAGAATATTCAACACACAAATATTGTTTAACACATACACTGATGCTTAGTATGAAAAAGGTGATAAAATTTGAGCTGCCTGCCATATTGAAGCTTCCTTTTTAAGTAGTTTTAAGTACTTATGTCACAGTTTCAAATGGTTAACTAAACTTGCTCTAGTACTCTATCCAGATATTTGCACCACAGAAGCAGCAAGTCGTTTGTCTAGAAATTTTTTAATTTTTAATTTTTATACGGTGTTTTTCTTCGTGTTACTTACATGCCTGTTTGTTTTTTAGTATTCGTACCCACATTGCTTGTTTGATTGGTATGGTTTTTTATGTTGATAGCTGCATATGTTTTTCTTTAAAACCGCTCATAGTGTACCACGTATCCGCAATGATAGCAATGATACTGTTTGCTTAATATATCAAATATTTTTGGTAATTAAAATTATACGTGCCTAACATAGATTGGTGGTCGGTGCAGTAGAATTAAGAAAATTATTCTGCTAGTAGTGGAGCAAGCAGTTAAGGGCCTGGCAAAGTTGACATAGCCATAACGCCATAGTCATAACCATGTTTTTACTTATCCATATCAATTGGCATTGGTGCCTTAGCCAAAAAATTGTGAAATTTTTATAAAAACGATGAAAACGCAACAAATTACAAACACATTGCACAAATAATAAGTGTCTTAGTCAAACCGTATCCAAAACAATTAATAAAACATACAACAAGTTAATAAATTCACCAACTGAAATGTGTAGCACAACCCTTTCAAGGGGATGCCAGCGCAGTTTATAGCTTCTCCAACCCGATTGTCAACCTCACCTACCTGTGGCGATTCTTGTTCTTTAGCAACCTAGACTCTGACTATATCGTTATAGCTGAGATAAAGTCCGATAGTTTTTAAGCGCAATTTGACTCTTTTTCGGGTAAAAGTCTAGAGCAGGGGTATAGAGGTGTCAATAAACGCGTATTGACTTCGACAATAATAATCCGAAGGCGGAAAATTGTATCTGTGTCGGGAGGTTTTTGCAGTTGAAATTGGCAATTTGCATGTGGTTGGTGTAAGTTGTTGTGTGCTGAGAAAAATTTTGTGTACAAAGAGACTTTGCACGCATTTAATTTTGATCCCGCGGTTAATTTTTCAGTTTTTCGTTAATATCTTTTCAGCGGGTTAAAAGTTGTATTTTACGCCTTCGGAATATTGATACCAATGTCAAGACGCTTCGTTTGACACCTCTCCCGATATTTTTGGACGTGTATTAGCATTCGACCCCTATTCTAGACTATTACCCTTTGTCAACGCTTCCCAAAGAAGCCAGTTCTATGTACCGAAGCGACTCGGCATTTTCCCGACCAGGGACTGTCATTTCAGTCAAACCTCCATTTAACTTGTTGCATCCCTCCCACAAATTGTCATCCTCCCAGCAGAGCCTTGCAGCGGGACTGCGCCATATTCTCCTGCTCCGGGAAGGTATCGAACCCAATCCGGGACCTGTACCTGACCCCGGTCCAGATAAATGGGTTTGCTGCTTTTGCGTAGTCACCCGTCACTTAACCCCAGAGTAACGACGGCTCCCCCGTTGCACTACAGAGTTCTGAAGTTAAAATGTAATGTGTTAACTGGGAAGACCACGGAGATAGCTGGTTTCATGAAGCGGCATAACATCCGCATTGCTGCGATCCAAGAGACCAAACTTACAGCAAGATCTGCTCTGCAGACGTGCTCTGGGTATAAAGTCCACAGAAAAGATCTCGAGACCGGAAATGGAGGCGGTCTCACGTTTATCTCCCACCAGTCAGTGCAATATAATCTATTTGATCCCGACATCGGAGCAGGGACAGTGTCCTGGAACGTCAAGGCATATCTGTCCGGTAAGGCGATGTAAACTTACAAATCATCAACATCGACATTCCTCCTGTCCTCTGTTGCCCCAGCGGATACTGCCCTGACATCAGCGCACTACTCACAGGCGATACTCGCATTATCGCTATTTCAATGCCCACCACGATCTATGGCATTCTAAACTTCAGGCGGGATGTGATGTTGGCGGACAAAATAAAGCAAACGACGTTCTGCACAATAAACGAAGCTACCCCCACTCGTATGGTAGAAAGCTGTCACAGTTCGCCAGATCTATCCATCGTGTGCGCACGACTATTAAACTGTATCAACTGGCAGCGGATGGTAACATTGGTATCTGACCGCCTGCTCTTACTAATTTCGCTCGAGCGAACTGCCGACTTCATCACCACTGAGAACCCGCACTTTCATCAATTTTAAGAAAGGAAAGTGGGATGATTACAAAATATTATTCTGACAATCGCTTTGCTGTCCTCCCTGTCCCGACTGGTGGCCGGAACGTGCTTTGCGCAAGGTTATCGAATCCGCCTCTGCTCGTTTTATTCCCGCAGGAATAATTCCCTAAATCCGGCAACATATTCCGGTAGAGGTCGCAAATTTAGCGAGAGAACGTGTCCTTATAAGACAGCACAACCCCGGCGACCCACAAATAAGGGATATAAACAAAAGCATCAGATTGCTTGTGGATGAATACACGTGGGCGAAATGGGAGGAGCACCTAAAGAATTTTAACCTCCATGCCGATGTGGGTAAGCTTTGGACAACCGTAAAGTCCCTACCGAATCCGACTAAGCACAATGACAAAATCTCCATCGCCTTTGGCGATAAAATGGTGTCGAATGCGCAAAAATGCGCGAGCGCTTTTGGTCGACAATATGTAATGCATTCTACCGTTGACAAAGTCAGACGGCGGGCCAACAAACGCCCATACGAGCATAAATACAGCGCGTCCCCAATTACCATCACCGCCAAAGAGGTAGAAGATGCCATCGTTCATGCTACACCGTCTACAGCAGAAGGCCCAGACGGCATAACCATGTCGATGCTTACAAACCTAGGCAAAGAGGGATTTAATTATCGTCCGATATCTCTCCTATCGTCAGTAGCCAAGACACTTGAAGCCATTCTGCTTCCCTATTTTATGCCATTATCATAAAGATAAATTGCGGATTAAATCAAACCCCCCCCCCCCCCCCCCCCCCCCCCCCATAGGACAGTACTCGTTGCGTTCGACCTGTCAAAACCTTCAACCAGGGCACGTTACTTCAAGACCTGGAATGGTCTCCCTTCCTCCAAGTCTCAAAAGGTAGACCGCTAATTATCTGTCTGGTCGGCAAGCATAGGTGCTATTCAGGAATGCAGCATCCTAACCAAGAAGAATTAAACAAGGGGTGACACAGGGTGGTGTCCTATCCCCACTTTTGTATAACTTCTACATATCAAAACTACCTTCACCACCAGAAGGTGTTACTATAGTTTCCTATGCAGATGACTGTACAACAATGGCCACAAGCCCAGGCCCACAGATCGATGAACTTTTTAACAAAATAAAAAGCTATCTCCCTGATCTCTCCAGTTTCTTCGCTTCGCAAAACCTGACATTGTCACCGACTAAATCATCGGCGATCTTATTTACAACTTGGACGCTCCAAAATCATGAGTGTGACGTTCGAACAGGATCTTCATTTTGGAGAGCATGCAACCACAATTGTACCGAAAATCCAGGGCCGTAAAAAAATCCTCAAATCTCTTGTTGACAGTACCTGGGACAAAGATAACGAAACGCTCTTTACCACTTACAAAGCAATTGGCCAGCCGATTGTGTGCTATGCATCCCCGATATGGTCGCCAAGCCTAAAGGCTACCCACTCGAAGAAGCTACAGGCCTGCCAAAATACCACCCTCATAACCGCTACGGGTTGTCTTCCGCAGTTTCTGTTGAATACCTAGAAAACTGGGCATCTCAACAGATATCTGATTGATGAGGCTACACCGCCCTGAGGCTTAAGGAGCTATCTCCGTAAGCATTATGAGGAAATACCGCACCTGAGAATACAGGCGCATGAAGCTAAAAAGTACAAGCAGGTCCTCAGTGAAATCCACAAACAGTCGTCGGACCTCTATGCCAGGAATTGCTCGGTGAATCTAAAGACAAAAAAAACGTATGAAGATATCTCAAAAAGGTACCCAAAATATCTCTAAGACGGACTAATTTGCTTTCCAACAGACAGACAGGCACGGCTTATACAACTCATATAGTCATCCTTATCAATTTGGTATACTTATCTCTTCTCCATTAAGGACTTACAATTTTTCATTTTCAAAAAAGGTATAATAATAATTTGGGCTCACAAAATCAAACAAAATTAAAAAAAAAAAATTTGAGTTCGAGGACATTGTACGAAAGTTTCGAACTTTTTATTAAACGTTTTTTGGACTTTCTGTATATGCAGTTTTGTAGCCCAATCAAAATAGATAATAAAAAGTGCCTCTGCTATTTTTCTGTTCGCTTCTGTATGTGAGGAAGTTCGACGCAGCTAAACCGTTCTGGTTCACTAAACTCTAATCCTTAATCAGTCAATAAATATATGCTAAAATGTTGTACATATATATATAATTGTGATCATTATTTATGATATTTGCTACAACTTTTTTTTTCACTTTTAAATATATTTATCATTAATTATGAAGTGCCAGCTCAAGCGTTTGACACACAGCTTAAATAATTAAATACCAACAAAAACAAAGAGTAGAAAATTACTCATTATTTCACAGGCTTAAATGCTTAACAGCAAATATAGCAGATTAAGTAACAACCAACAACAACAAGTGCCACTAAAATACTAATAAATATGAAACCATAGTAATTATGTAAAATGACCGCATCGCAACATTGAGTTATTTATTTAGAATGTTTTACTAGAGCCTGAAATATGATTTTAACAAACCACTCAAAAAACTTGATCAATTAAACATCAAATTGTCAGAATACATAAATTCATGAAAATATTTTGATTATTTGATTAATACAAAATCGTACAGAGGTTTGCGTTTTGTATTCAGTTCTCAATTTTTGTATTTTTGGGCATTCAAGTATGCCAAAAACGCAAACACCACCACTAAAAACCACACACAGAGCTCTAGCTTTTGAAATATGAATTTAACACGCTTTCTTAAATATTTTTTATTGAAACTTTAGAAACGAAGGGCAGGAGTGTGAAGATATTGGCTTATTTGCGACTTCACAGCCACGTCCCTGTTGACGGATATAAATTCGATACCGTGAAGGATTTCGTCTATTTGGGAACCAGCATTAATAGCAAAAACAGTTTCATCTTAGGAATTAGATGGAGAATCTTGCCAACGAATGCTGCTTTAGACTGAGTAGGCAATTGAAAAGTAAAGACCTCTCTTGATGAACAAAAATCACACTATCCCCCTTTTTATTGGACGTTGGGGTAGCGCACTACCCTCAAGTGGCCTAACGAAACCAGGCTAATCCTGTTCATGAGTCCGCACCCCGTGGGACCGCCGCTAGGCATAACGTCACGGGGGGGGGGAAAGGCGATTTAGTCGCCTCTATTTCGAATGCGCATTTCTCTGCGCTCCCTTTCAGCATGCATCAATTTCGTCATTACTATAAAGGCCATCTTGCTCACAGCAATCCAACAATCTATTTCTCCGCACATTCGTGGAACTGAATTCCTAATGGAAGGCTCCTCTCCAAAAATTCTGTTTACAGACAGTCTTTCGCCGTGGAACGCTTTCCATTCCGGAGTGACAGTTTGGACAGAAATGATCCTCCTCTAACCCACGCTTATGTAGATATTCCATGAAGCCGCCGTGCCCGCTCAATATCTGTGTGAAATTTAGTACGCCGTTATTTCACTCGTACCACTCCGCTATATTCCGTACTAGCATGAAGGTCCAGCACCCTTTTCTCGAATATTCCCACCGTTCGGGCCACCTAACTATTGTTCGTGACCTTGCGCTTTTCTTAATATCTTCAGATGGTCGGCTGATTCCAATGCCATACAGATCGGCCATTTCACCTGAGAGTAGATCTAATGGGATTTTCCTGGATAAAACATGGATCGCGTCGTCGGACACCGTCCGCTAAGCCCATGCTATTCGTATAGCAGTAATGTGGTAGGCTGCTAGTACATATTTTTGGTGGACCATTTTAGATCCGAGCCATAATGGTGCTGCATATAATATTATAGAGCCGGTTACGTTGGATAATAGCTGACGGGTAGCTTCGCTTGGGCCGCCGATGTTGGACATTATTCGCGTTAGGGCTCCACTAACTCTAGAAACTTTCTCCCCCACCGCCCTGAAGTGCTCCCTAAAAGTTAGTTTTGAGTCAATGATTACTCCTAGATATTTCAAGGAAGGCTTTGAATTTATTTGATAATCTCCTATGGTTAGGACCAACTCTTCCACAGTCCGCTTTGAGCTCACCCGAACCACTTCTGTCTTATTGCTAGCCATCTCCAGCCCCATGTTCGCCAACCATTCCTTTATTCTTCCCACGGCGTCATTACATAATGCTTGGAGCAGATCAAGTTTCTGGCCACTGCCACTACGACAATATCGTCTGCATAGCCGACAATTTCCGTGCCTCCGGGAAGGTCGATTTGTAGCACCCCGTCATACATCGCATTCCAGAGAGTTGGACCGAGAACAGATCTCTGAGGGACACCGCCCGTGATGTTGTGCTTTCTTGGTCCCTCATCCGTATCAAAAAGGAGTACTCTGTCGCTTAGGTAGCTACCAATTATTCGGAGCAGGTAAGCAGGTGTGCCAAAGTTTCGTAGCGCTGTCATTATCTGAAATCACACCCTACAAGTCGCTTATCATACCTGTATTAATGTGTGGCTAGGATTCATGCGCGGTGTCGAGAGAAGATGAAATGGCTCTTGGAGTGTTCGGGAGAAAATTCGTCTGGAAAATTTATTGTCCAGCCGTGATGCCGACGGCGAATATCGAAGGAGTTTTAAGGATAAGCTGTATGAGCTTTAAGCGACTAGAAATATAGTGCAGCGAATAAAACACAAATTCTTTGCTGGAAGCAGACGAATGGGGAGACCATCACTGAGTTGTAGGAAGCAGCTGGGGAAAGACTCCATCTCCCTTGATGCTCTCGATGGGCGTCAGTTTTCGCGAAACAGAAATAGCTCTTGTGACTTGTTACGACACTAACTAACAGGTCACGAACAATGGTTAGGTGGCATGAACGGTCGAAAAAAAATCGAGGAAAAGCCGCACGACTTTTACGTTAGCTTGAAATATGGAGGAATAGTATGAGCGGAATCACGGCGAACTAAACAGCTACCTTAAGCATATTTTCGATAAAGACGGTAGTTTCAAGAAGAAGGTATATAAGCATAGGATAAAGGAGTATAATTTCAGTCCACACTGTCCCACTGAATTAAAAACGCAGAACACGTAATGCTCCATAAGAAATTTAGTTCCCCTGATGTGCAAACACTGAGATTATGGAACTGCTGTGAGCAAAATGGCCTTTCTTGAATCGTGATTATATATTATTTTCATAAATCAAAATTTGTTTAAGCTTTCTCATTTTGCTAGTTGTGGATTACGTGTTATTTAAGAAAATCTGCTTATCACGCTCTTAAATTTGAATTTTTTACCTCACAATTCTAAATACGATACAATTTCCAACACCACTATATATATCTACACACATGCACATACATACATATGTTCATATACATTTATCCATATTAGTTCAATGAACGTAAAATATGTCAGAGTAATATTGAAAATAAAATAAGTTGTGCAAACTACACATTTTACAGCAAAAAACTTTCGAATTTCAATACAGAGTAATAGCTCATTAATTAAAATTAATTAAAATTAACCTTTAAAATGAGTAGTCAGCACATTATGCCATTAAATATGCAAACGTAAATAAAATTATGTTGCAAATCGAAATTAAAATTTAAAACGAACGCAATTTAAAGCATCTGTTTGGATACATACATGAGTTAAACACACCCTGCAGCGAAACCGACTAGTTGTAAACTAGTCCAAAACTGGTGTGTGCACCTAGGCTAAATGGATGTGATTACGAGCAAAACTCGATCGTACTTGAGTGAAAAATAGACAGCAGAAGTCCACTGGCGATTGGTTGACCCGTACTCCATGTTCCCCTTTTTCCCTTCATTACCAGCTTTGCTTCATATGTTATCATACGCATGATAAGCTTATTATGGTTTTGAAATTGTCTTTGTTTAGTATTAGTTATGATGCTGTCAGAATGAACGCGATTCAGAGCAACAAAATATATCTATAAAACTGCCATTAGAGCTGTGATGCCTGGGGGGTTGAAAAAGACGTGTTTCTAAGCCCGATGCATGAATTATTGTTTTTGATTATTATTTGTGAGTATATGCTTTTTAACTAGAAAGAGCGCGCCAGAGGTATCAAAATTAATGTAATGCTTATTGAAATCCTAACACAGTAAACGAAAAGGTTCATTCAGTTCAAAATTAGAGCTGCAAATGCTTAAGGAAAGAGGACGTTGAACATCATCTCACTGACAAAAAATGGGCTGTTTACTATTCCTCTTGTAAATTTTACCATAAATAAGACAACAAGCATCTTCCTGTAATATGTGCAGCTAAATAAATTTTAGACAGCTGCAGTAGGAAGGAAGATTTCCTTCTAAATCCCATGGTAAGTCCCTCAAGGCGAAGAGTAAATATTTATTTTTAACACGTTCTAACTTATCGCGATGAACTTGATAGTGGGGACTCCACACTACCGAGCATGTCCCAAGATTGGTCTAGCCAACGAGATGAAAAGCGTGTTGGTAATGCACGTATCATTGACACAAAACTGACATTTGACATAGGTCAAAACTACTTTAACCTAGTTCATTCAACTTTCAATATGAGATTTAAAGCCAAGCTTGGAATCTATTATTACATCTAAAATTGTAAAGTTTGTTGTCTGTTCAATGACGTAGTCCGCAATTATCTATGAGCTGGTTTCCTAGAGACTTTTAGCATCACAACAGTTAACTAAGTTGTCTAGAACAGATTAAAGATAAAATCTATGCTCTGGAGTTGGGAAAGGCATAAAGAAGTCGTCGACAAATATTAGCGAGTTGCAGTGGCTTAGAACAGTAGGAAGGTCGGTAATAAACCAATGATTCAAATAGGGCCGAGAAGGCTCGACAAGATTAAATAGATTAAAATGGACGAAATATATTAAATAGGTGACACATTATCAAAGTTGATAGCTGCTCTGCATACATTTAAAATTGTTCCAAAAACTTTCAACTTTTTTTTTTTTTATAATCATGAAAACTATAATATTGTTGGTCCGCCGTCACTTGAGGTAAAATAATTAGATGGTGCTTGGCTAGAATAAAACCAGCTTCTTAGCACAAAAATCCTTCCTCGCTACTAAGCTGGTTCTGCGAAAAAAGAAACTGGCCTCGAAGCGACTGGGGACGTGTCATATTCTCTGAATAGCGCAAAACAAATAAATTCAATTCAGTTTTGTTATGCGTAGTTAGCCCCAAAAATACAAATATGTGAATTCACAGCTGCATTCAGATTACTGTGCCCGATTAGCACCCCCATTCTTGGTGAAATGTCGTCTTGAATGCTGTCAATGCAGGCGGCGGAGTTAGTTTAACTCCGCATTAACAAAATGTATGCAACTTTCACGTTTTTTAATGCACTCCACACCATTATATACGGAAAATCCTTCACTGTTGCCTTAACGCAGTTTTGACTTAATCTTTCTGATTTGCACTCATAAGAGAATATGAATCACGGCCACTCGTTCCCTGTCTAATTTATGTTTTTGTAATACCAGTTAGCGTGCGCGATCCCTTTTTTGTGGTGGAAAGTGGGTTTTTTTTAACCATGGGCCATCAAATTATTTTTTCTCAAGAGACACTGTGCCGTTGCTATTGTAGTTTTCATGTTTATATTATCCTTCAATTCCGCGGAAGTTTCTGGAGCAGTTTTAAATGTATTCAGAAGAGCCATGATGGCGATATTCCTATCAACACGTACATAGGCCTTTCGTGGTCGTCCACTTCGAAAATGAGAAGATAAAGTCACCAATTTAATATATTTCGTCCATAATCTTTTTAAGAGTAACTCACTGTAATGTACTCTGCCTACTATTTCCATATTTTGCGTGATTTGTCCTTCGTAAATAATTAAATTAATTTTTTTTGCTCAAGGCTGAAACCATTACTTTTATGAAACTTTGTTGCATTTACGCAAACTGCTAGGAACTTACTAGCCTTTTCACCTTAAGATACCACCTAATGAGTTAAGGAATTGTCGATGTTAATCATAATAACTAAAGAGTTTCGATATGTAGCTATAATGACCGTAGAAACGATGTAACAGGGAACACATTGTCGTCGGCTGTTTTTATGACCGTAAGTATATGTACCAAATTGTGTTTAATAGGAATAAAAACAAAAAAGGCAAAAGATAGAGACACCTGCCTTAACAAGAGTATAAATTTTGTTTGCTGGAGATTTCGTGTTCAATATTCAGATCCCGAAAGCTAGCTGATGAAGAAGGGAAATTCAGAAACATGTCCTCGTAACCATCACCGTGTATAAATTAGGTTTTACAATTTTGTTGCTATTTTTTTGGATTACAGCTGTAAAATGCAAACGCACAAGCAATATCTTACGTATAATTTTGTAACCAATTAAAAATCTGCAAAACCTTAGAATTATTCGTCGTACACTTGCATTAATTTTTTACTTCGCTGCGGCAGTACTTTTATTTTATTTCTACCCTCAATTCTTTATTGCAACTGCAATCGTAAAGCATGAAATTATTATAAAAGCATTGTATGAGTTTTCGCTTAACAGGAAAAGAATTATTGGTCGTTACTCTTTTTTATATGTGTTTTGCGTTTTTTAGAACTTTTATATTTTTTGCACTTTATTGCTGATGTTTATATTTATATTTTTTTAATTGATTTTCATTTTAATATTCATACTTATTATGATTATTATTATTATTGCTATGGCAGCAGAGTTGAAGGTGGCATATCGCCGCATGTGCCGTTATGCGTACATATGCATGTGGTTAAAAGAAAATCTAATTTAATTTTCATTAAATGCAAAAAAACAAAATTTAACATAGCTACAAGTGAATGCCCTGGGGTTGCAAGAAGTTAAATTTGAAATTGCTACAAAAAAAAACGTCATGGGCAGCAATATGAAAAATTAAATTAAGTTAGCTTAAGAAATTTGCTAATACCGATATAAGGATTTACAAATTTTGATAGTGTTATATTGTGCTATGTTACGTTAGGATATGCTATGTTCTGTTATGATAAGTTATGTTATGTTATGCTTGTTAAGTAATGTTATGTTGAAGCGAGTGTTCGCTTCAACAAAATATCTGGGAGGTAGATTAGACAGCAAACTCAACTTCTCGGATCACATAAGAGGAGCCTGCGAAAGAGCTGCGCGCACAATAGAGCATTTGACTAGATTAATGGCAAACACAGGTGGCCCAAAGCCATGCACAAGGAAGTTGCTTGCATCAGCCTCGCATTCTATACTCTTATATGGTGCAGAAATTTGGGCGAACGCAATGAAATACCGGAAGAACGGAGTCGCCTTCACCTCGGTCCAACGCAGAGGGGCGCTACGAATATCTTCGGCTTACCGCACGGTATCGGCTGAAGCTGTCCTGGTCGTCGCGGGAATCATACCGATATATCTTCTCGCTGAGGAAAGAAAAGCAATATACGACAACGGATCGCAAGCAAGTAGAGCTGCTGTTGCTATGCAGGAGCGAGAAGAATCGATCCGACGCTGGCAAGATCAGTGGAGCAGCAGCATCGTAGGAAAGTGGACTAGGGAACTAATCCCTAAACTGAATCCATGGTTGAAACGACCACACGAAGAGGTAGTGACCCAGTTTCTAACGGGACACGGTTCCTTCCGCAAATACCTACACAGAATGGGTAAGGTTGATAACCCGAGCTGCCTGTACTGTGGGAAAATAGACGATGTATGCCACACCTTCTTCGAATGCAGGCACTTCTCCGATCAGCGAAGGAGGGTAGAAGAGGTACTTGGCGACCTATCCCCGGGCAGTGTCATTAATAACATGACCTGTCGAAGAGACAGATGGAATACGGTCAGCACATATGTGAGGCATATACTTATCAGTAAACGAGAAGATGGATGCCTAGCCCATTAGCGTGAGAGTAGCCATAGAGCTCACGTAGCGCGCACCCGTACCCGAAGTAATGCTAAACGCGGTCCCAGGTACGAGGATTTGTGCGGGCCGTGTGAGGTTAAGTTTTAGTGGGTATGCTTTCATGGATGAAGGGAGTCCTACACTCGGAGAGTCTCGCAGTGAGGCTTAAATATCTCGGTCAGTGCATAAAGCATTTCCTCCTTCCACGAAACACAAAACAAAAAACAAACAAAAAAACAATAAAAAAGTAATGTTATGTTATGATATGTCATGTTAGGTTATGTTATGTTTTGTTAAATTATGTTATGTTATAAAGTGTTAAGGTGGAGGGTGGAGCCGTGTGTAGAAACCCACGAAAGTGGGAAAAGCTTCTGACCTTAATTCACCTGGGATTCGCCAGAGCGCTTATTTTGCATGCGGTTCAAGCAGCTCAGCGGTTCAAGTCGCTTGCGGCCAAGCACCCTCTGGGTAGCCACTAAACATCCGATTAGTGGTGAGCTAATGTAAGAAGGCGGCAACCTGGCTAGGCCACTCTGACATAATCGGTTTAATGGCTAGCCGGGAGATCTCCCATCGGCAGCGTCTGTTCACCACTAGGTGCGGCTGCAAGCGGGCGTCTGTCTTGGAGCAAGCGGCTCGCTGTATAAACGTGCAAGTAATATTTTCACCCCCGCTGAGCGGGTTGTTCGCTGGGCTTGGGACCTGCCACGTCAAACCATACCCCAATGAAAAGCCTCGGATAAAAAGAACACTCTCTATTGACGACGACCGTGGCAAACGTTTGAAGGAAAATGAATTGAGGGCATGCACCTGGAACGTCCGCTCCCTGAATGGGATTGGTGCAGATGCCCGGCTGGTTGATGTCCTCGTCAAAGCAAAATCTGACATCACCGCCATCCAAGAAATGCGCTGGACGAAGCAAGGAAGAAGATTAAAAATTGTGACATCTATTGGAGTGGCCATACGAATAAGCGCAGTATCGGCGTCGGATTTGTGGTGGGAGAGAGACTTTGTCGCCAAGTTCTGGCGTTCACGCATGTGGACGAGCGTCTCGCCGCTATCCGAATAAAAGCAAAATTTTTTAATATATCACTCATCTGCGCCCATGCGCCGACAGAGGAGAAAGACGATGAGATGAAAGACACTTTTATGAACAATTACAACGCACATACGAGCTCTGCCCCCGTCATGATATAAAAGTCGTGCTTGGCGACTTTAACGCTAGGGTGGGCAAAGAAGGTATTTTTGGCCCCACAGTCGGAAAGTTCAGCCTACACAATGACACTTCTCCTAACGGACTGAGGCTGATTGACTTTGCCGGTGCTCGAAACATGGTCATATCCAGCACGAGCTTCATGCATAAAAAGATACATCAAGCTACATGGCTGCCTCCTGATCGAAATACTCGCAATCAGATCGATCACGTTGTGATAGACGGACGGCATGCCTCCAGTGTTTTAGAAGTGCGCACGATCCGAGGACCTAACATCGACTCGGACCATTATCTCGTTGCAGCCAAAATACGCACCCGCCTCAACGCGGCTAAAACCAAGGAACAAAAAACACAAGGGAAGCTAGACGTCGAAAAGCTTCAATCACAACAGACTGCCAATGATTACGCAACTCGACTCTCACACCTGCTCTCTGAGAGCACAACTCAGCCTGAAGGAATACAGGAGCAGTGGGAGCATATCTCCAAAGCACTTCGTACTGCCGCCGAGGAAAAAATTGGTTAGCGGCGGCCACGAAAAAACCACTGGTACGATGAAGAATATCGCGTTGCAACCGAAAGAAAAGACGCTGCTTACAGGGCTACGTTAAAAGCGAACGCAACAAGAGGAGTGTGTGAACGCTACGGCGAGGTAAAAAGGGAAACGAGATGCCTTTTCAGGTAGAAAAAAGCAGGCGCAGAAAGGCTTCAGCTGCTAGCCACCAGGAATAACGCCCGCAAATTTTACCAAAAAATTCGGCGACAGACGGAAGGTTTTAAGATCGGGGCAAACTCCTGTAAGAACGAAAACGGCGACCTTGTATCTGATGTCCAGAGAGTACTTAGATTATGGAGACAACGATTTGCCGCACAGAGATGACGAACCCGATCCCGCAATCGAAGATGATGGAATAAATATCCCCCACCTGATTATAACGAAGTCAGAATAGCAATAACCAGATTGAAAAACAACAAGGCCGCGTGCGTTGGTGAATTGCCTGCGAAGCTCTTGCGATACGGCTGCTAGAAATTGGTAAGGCGCATGCATCAGCTTCTTCGCAAAATATGGACGGACGAGTATATGCCCGACGATTGGAATTTAAGTGTTCTTTGGCCAGTCCACAAGGGGGATACTGCAAGGTGCACCAACTATCGCGGAATCAGCCTTCTTAGTACCACATATAAGGTCCTGTCAAGTGTATTGTGCGAAAGATTGAAGCCCACCGTGAATCAACTGATTGCACTTTATCATTGCGGCTTCAGACCTGGTAAATCTACCATCGACCAGATTTTCACAATGCACCTCTTCGTCGATTTTAAAGCCGCCTTCGACAGCACGAAAAAGAGCTGCCTATATGCCGCTATGTCTAAATTTGGTTTCCCGCAAAACTTATACGGCTGTGCGAAATGACGTTGAGCAACACCATTCAGCTCAGTCAGAATTGGGAAGGACCTCTCCGAGCCGTTCGAAACTAAACGAGGTTTCACACAGGGTGTCCCCCATTCTTTAATTTGATACTGGAGAAAATTATACTAGCTGCAGAACTTAACCGCTCGGGAATAATATTCTATAAAAGCATGCAATTACTGGCGTATGCTGATGGCATTGATATCATCGGCCTAAACACCCGCGCCGTTAGTTCTGCTTACTCCAAACTGGAAAAAGAAGCGGTAAAGATGGGTTTCATGGCGAATGAGGACAAAACGGAGTACCTGCTGTCATCGAGGAAAGAGTGAGCGCATAGAAGAGAAGCTCGGCCTTTGTTTATTTGGGAATCAGTATCAACACTAGCAACAACATCAGCTCTTGAATACAGCGAATAATCACTCTTGCCAATTAATGCTACTATGGACTAGGTAGGCAATTGAAAAGTAAAGTCCTCTCTCGGCAAACGAAAATCATACTCTACAAGTCACTTATCGTACCCGTCATGATATATAGGGCAGAAGCATGGACCATGACAACAGCAGATGAAGCGGCTCTGGGAATGTTCGAGAAAAAAGTTCTTCGAAAGATTTATGGACCTCTGCGCGTTGGCGATGGCGAGTAGCGAAGAAGATTTAACGATGAGCTGTACGAGCTATACGCAGACATCAACATAGTCCAGCGAATTAGAACGCAGCGGCTGCGTTGGCTAGGCCATATTACGCTAATAAAAGATGACGTTCCGGCCAAGAAAGTGTTTCTTTCGGAACCCGCCTATGGAATCAGAGGTAGGGGGCGGCCTCCACTCCGTTGGAAGGACCAGGTGGAAAACGATTTAAACTCCCTTGGTGTGACCAATTGGCGCCGGTTGGCAGAGAGAAGGAGCCACTCGCGCGCCTTGTTGGACGGCCATAACCGTTTAAACGGTTAAGCGTCAATTAAGTAAGTAAGTAATAAAGTTTTCGGTAATGTAATGTTATGTTGTGTTATGATATGCTATGTGATGTTATGTTATGTTATTTTATTGGTAGAAATACTTTATGCACTGACCGGGATTTTTTAAACCCCCAACGAAACTCTCTGAGTATAGAACTCCATTCCACGTTTGAAGAACTAGCCACTAAATATAGTAGTGTTTCAAGCTAAAAACCTTTGTGACGTCCAACGTGACCAGGAAGACTATCGGTCTTGCCTGGTGGCACACTATCTGGGTTTCTCGAATGCGTTTGTCCGTTCTGCTATAACATCTAAAGTAAGGAAGTGAGACGTGAAGGGTATTAAATTTGGAAAATTTTTCGATTTATTAACATTTTTCACAGATTAAACTAAAAAATTACTTCAAGTTCAGTAAGGATATTTTCTCGCAAAACAAAAAAAGGACGGTAGTATACATAAATACTTCGACTTTATTAGCTGAACCAAAGAGCATTACTTAATCGAAAAGGTAATCAAGGACAACGTAACTTTCGCTTTTATTTGATCATAAATACAGATGATTAAGAACTTGCAATTAAGGAAGCGAAACGAAGCTGTATGAGCGTGAACCATGAAAAGGATAAAGTAACGAAACTGCACCAAAAAAATTTAACTTTGGGGAACTGCATAACAAATTAGGTACCCCAAAAATTGCTTGCATAAATTAGAGCCAAACATAATAAATGACAAGCTTGACAAGAAACCCTAAACTCATTAAGCATAACAGTTTGCACGCGCACTACTCTAATAGGTGGGTATTTTTAATAAATTTGTTGAGTAGGGAAACGCGAAAAGAGTAAAAAAAGTTATTAAACTTTGGGCGTATAAAAAGGTGAAAGGGTTTCTTAGCCGTACTGACCTTTGACCTTTTTGGAGCATATCGACGTTTAATTGAGTTGGCATAGAAAAAGTTAATTTAATCTCAATTTGGTATTGACGTTGTATGGTACAAAGTTGCATGAAAATTTGATTTAAATAAAATCTAATTTACAAAATTTTTTCGGTATTTTTACATCCAACAAATTTTTGCAGTTTTTTGATATGAACCTAACAGGAACCGTAACTGCGATCAAGATAGTTATTATAACGGTTTCAATGTATAACCAGATAAGCACACGCAACGGTATCCACAACTCTTACCATAAACATAACTGAAACAATAACTGTAACGGTCAGCGTAGCTTACCTACCAGTTATTGTAACAGAGGTAATTTTCAATGCAATCGGAACTGTAATCAAACTCATTTCTGTAGCATTAGCTGTTACCACAATTATAACCGTAAACTTGAACCGTAATCAGAACCATAACTCTAAACATGACCTTAACCATAAACTTAGCCATAAGTATAGTTATAACCATAATCATAACCATAATCGTAACCACAAACAAACTATAGGTTAATGGATCCATACCCTTAAACCAGGGCCCGTATCGTGTTATACGATCCTTTATCAGAATTAGCTTAGTGAATTGCAATAGCTCTAAAATAGTGAATCGGATTATGGAAATGTATGATATAGTGGTTTCGAGTACTCATTACATCCACTATTTATTATTATATATGATTGACAAATTTATGTTTACCGTTTTAGTGAAATTTTTTTTTCGATACGTGATCGTTTATTATGATACGGAAAAAGTACTGACTCATAAACTAATAAAAAAAATTGAATTTGCGTGACATAAACTATTATTCACTAGATGATGGCACTCAATATCATTTCCATTCATAGCAGTTCACAACAACTCATGTGACCGATAGGTCAACGCCGTATTTCATCAATTTGCAAGAACTCCCATCAAATCATATCATAGTTTCCCTTGACAAAGATTTTTAAGTACATGGCATTAACACATATTCATCACGTGATGCAATCTCATCAGCACATCATGGCACATTACGTTACAAATCAAGACACAACAGCTCCCCTGCTAGACATTTATCAGTCATTTGGCATCAATTAACAGATATGGCTGGTGGAAATTTACATCATAGCGTAAAGCAAAATTTCTTTTAGGTTGTTAGAAGCGACATGACAAACCTAATTAAATATTTTGTATTCGTGAATGATTTTCCATAGGAATAAAAGAAAAATTTATTCGAGTGTGTTAGTGATGCCAAAAATTCTATTAACGTAAAATGTGTACATTAGACTGGGTCGATTTATTAACGGATATCGCGCCATCGATTTTTCGATCGGATTTGGGCTTAGGAAAAAAAGTTCCATTACGCATGCCCAAAAAATAATTTTCGAGCCTGCGAAAAAAATGGCGAAAAGGTAATTTTTTCGACCAAAACACTCCCCAAAACCCAAAAAATATGTTTTTTTTTTCAAAAAAAAACTGTTGTAAAAACGTTGGTGAAAACAGTTTGGGCATGCGTATTGGAACTTTTTTTCCTGAGCCCAAATCCTATCGAAAGATCGTTGGCGCGATATCGCTACATACAAATCGACCCAGGTTAATGTACATCAAGTCTGACCAGTTCACATAACATGACACGTAATTCTCTTGAGTAAATTCACATGAAACTTTTGATAAAATATCACATATTTTATCATAATCATTTCTGAAAATAGGTGGTTAAGATATAAATACCGATTTTTCTATAAACTACTTTGTGGAATGTACATAACATTAACCAATTTTGTTGTCTCACCGCCATCAAGATGAAAGACATACCCTTCCACGTCAATTCCTTCTAATTCCATTGTCTGTCGTAGTCGTTCCTGAAGTTCTAGTTTAATGCCGGTTGCATTCAATCCACGGCTCTCCAACTCCTTCTTCAGCTGCTGAATCTTCAATTCACATAACTTTGCCATGTCCAAGTTGTATTCCCAATCTTCGCAATTTATTCAACAATTCCTCTTCTGACACCAATTGTAACGAATTTACTTCAAATCCTCTTATTTGCAACCTTCTGCTAAGTTGGAATCACTAAACTGTTGAATAAATAACTCCAATATTTAATAATGCAAAATGGCCCTTATTCAAGTACTTTCACAATAACACTTCTATTGCTCGACAGATGGCGTGCTTAATCGAAACTGATTCCAGCGCCTCTACTATTGCTGCCTTTTATACTCTTTGATTTCCTTGTCGCATCTTCTAGGCGCTTCTATTTCCAGAGTCTACTAGTTGGCCATCAGCTATCAAATTTCTCAGCTGTAACCACAGGTGCACGATTTTATAGCTTCTCTCATTGCATACTTTCGGGAGTATCTCAGATATATGCATGTGGTTGTGCGTTGCTTCTCAGCTGCGTGTACGTACATATGTGTATACAAAATGATTGATTCGATTATGTAGATACAAGTGACTGTCTGCTTTATTGTTGTTGTGACTTCCTTTACTTAGTATCAGATTAGTAACGGGAGTATCACTTAGTGTCACTAATATTCGTCACAGTATACTGCCATAAAACCAGATTAAATACGGAAAAGCACACATACCCCACTAATTAAGTTATATTTGGTCGTAAACTAATTATGTCATCTATTGTATACTGCCATAAAACCAGATTAAATACGGCAAAGCACACATATGCCACTTTTTAAGTTATATTTGTTCGTAAACTAATTATGTGATCTATTGTATACTGCCATAAAATCAGAATAAATCCGTAAAATCTCACATACCCCACATATTAAATTATATTTGTTCGCAAACTAATTATGTGATCTATTTTATACTGCCATAAAACCAGAATAAATACGGTACTTATTAAGTTATATTTGTTCGCAAACTAATTATGTAATCTATTGTATACTGCCATAAAACCAGATTAAATACGGAAAAGAACACATATGCCACTTTTTAAGTTATATTTGTTCGTAAACTAATTATGTGATCTATTGTATACAGCAATAAAACCAGAATAAATACGGAAAAGCACACCCACCCCACTTATTAAGTTATATATTACTAGCCTTTACCCGCAGCCCCGTCCGCAAGGAGAAAATTAAATATATGGGATATTCACGTTAGCCTGCTTATCAAGTTATCTGTTTAAAAAGATGTTTCTGTCTAATACATTTTATTTTTGTAATTGAGTAAAAAAAGAACTAAATGAGCTGATAACCTGATAGGATCCCCAAATGATCCCGAAATTATCCAGAAAAATCCACGAAATGACCCCGACGCTATCGCGGACAGATCTCGAAAACCATCTAGAAATGCCACGAAAGGGTCTCCAAAAGTTCCCGGAATAGTCCCAAAAAACCCGAAATGACAACGACACGATTCTAGACTTTTCCAGAGAACCACAAAGAAATGATGCCTGAAGGGTACCAAAATGATCCCGAAATAGTCCCGAAAAAGTTCCGAAATGACCCTGACGGGCTCCCGAACGGTTCTCAAAAACCATCCAGAAAATATCAAGGAAGGGTCCTTAGGGGATCCACGACGGATCGCGAAAACCATACAGAAATGATTCCGGAAGGGTCCCAAAATGATCCCGTATTAGTGCCGAAAAAGTCCTGAAATGACCCCGGCGGGATCGCGGACGGATCCCGAAAACCATCCAGAAATGATCCCGGAAGGGTCTCGTATTGACCCAAACGGGATTACAAATAGGGTGAAGATAATTATAAAACCATGTTAATAAGGCAACAGGCGCGTTGGAGCGAATGAAGAGTTACAAAGAAACATACAGGTAAAGCTAATAAAAGCGGGCTAATAAAAACAATTGAAGGAGGGCGGCTGGCGGGAGGAGGAGAGTACCACTGATCGTTTTTCCAAAAATGTTTAGATCTCGATCTGTATGAGCCAGATACCAAAAATTATTGATTTTAGGACAAAATTTACATTGAGTTATAACAATTTATATATTTTGCACGAGAGGGGAAAGGAGGGGGGGGGGTTGTATCACTGCTCACTTTGTAAGCCCTCGACTTATTTCACCCATTGAGTTTGTAATATTGGTGAAGGTTAGTATACGTAAAGTTATAATGTGTAAAAATTGTTAAAAAGTAATTATTCGAAGGGGTCGTGGGACCCCTTCCCCCTTTCCATGTTCGAAAAAAATTTCGCCAGTAGCCTGTTATCTCTGTCCCAAATTTCATCAAAATCCGTGAAGCCGTTCTGGCGTGATTCAGTCGCAAAGACAAAAAAATATAATAATTAAATTATAACTGTTCCTAGGGGGCGGAGGCCACGCCCCTTTTGAAAAATATATAGCTAGTAGATCCTTATAGACTATTGGCTATATGTATGCCAAATTTCATACAAATCCGTCCAGCCGTTCTTGCGTGATTGAGTCACAAAGACAAACGTCTGGACAAACATCCAAACATCCAAACATCCAAACATCTTCACATCCAAACTTTGCCATTTATAATCTAATCTAATATCTAATCTAATATCTAATATCTAATATATATATTATAAATGGGAAAGTTTGGATGTTAAGATGTTTGGATGTTTGGATGTTTAGATGTTTGGATGTTTAGATGTTTGGATGTTTGGATGTTTGGATGTTTGGATGTTTGGATGTTTGGATGTTTGGATGTTTGTCCAGACGTTTGTCTTTGTGACTCAATAACGCAAGAACGGCTGGACCGATTTGGATGAAATTTTGCACACATATAGCCAATAGTCTAGAAGGATCTACTAGCTATATATTTTTCAAAAGGGGCGTGGTCCCCGCCCCCTAGGAACAGTTATAATTTAATTATTATATTTTTTCGTCTTTGCGACTGAATCACGCCAGAATGGCTACACGGATTTTGATGAAATTTGGGACACAGACAGTAGTCTACTAGCGAAATTTTTTTCGAACATGGAAAGAGGGGTGGGGGTCCCACGACCCTTCGAGAAATTATTTTTCATAATTTTTACACATTATAACTTTACGTATACTGGCCTTCACCAATATCACAGACTCAAGGGGTCAAATAAGTCGAGGGCTTACAAAGTAAGCAGTGACACCCTCCGCCCGCCCCCCTTTATCTCCCCCTCTGGTGTAAAATCCATAAATTGTTATAACTCAATCTAAATTTTCTCCTAAATCAATAGTTTTTGGTATCTGGTATATACAGAACGAGATCTAGACAATTTTGGAGGAACGATCAGTGGTCCTCTCCTCTACTCCCGCCATCCGCCCTCCATCAATTGTTTTTATTAGCACGCTTTTATTAGCTTTACCTGTATGTTTCTATCTAACTTTTTATTCGCTCCAATGCGCCTGCTGCCTTATTAACATGGTTTTATAATTAGCTTCACCTTATTTGTAATCCCGTAAGGGTCATATCGAGACCCTTCCGGGATCATTTCTGGATGGTTTTCGGGATCGGTCCGGGATTACGCCGGGGTAATTTCGGGACTTTTTCGGGACTATTTCGGGATCATTTTGGGACCCTTCCGGGATCATTTCTGTATAGTTTACGGGATCCGTCCGGGATCCCGTCGGGGTTATTTTGGAACATTTTCGGGACTATTCCGGAATCATTTCGGGACTATTTCGCGATTATTTGGGGACCCTTCCGGCATCATTTCTGGATGGTTTTCGGGATCCGTGCGGGATCTCGTCGGGGTCATATGGGGACTTTTTCGGGATCATTTGAGGGCTCTTCCGGCATCATTTCTGGATGGTTTTCGGGATCCGTCCGGGGTATCGTCGGAGTCATTTGGAGACTTTTTCGGGATCATTTGGGGGCTCTTCCGGCATCATTTCTGGATGGTTTTCGGGATCCGTCCGGGATCTCGTCGGGGTCATTTGGGGACTTTTTCGGGATCATTTCTGGATGGTTTTCGGGATCCGTCCGGGATCCCGTCGGGGTCATTTCGGGACTTTTCGCGACTAATACGGGATCATTTGGGAACCCTTTCGGCATCATTTCTGGATGGTTTTCGGGATCCGTCCGGGATCCCGTCGGGGTCATTTTGGGACTTTTTCGCGACTAATACGGGATCATTTGGGAACCCTTTCGGCATCATTTCTGGATGGTTTTCGGGATCCGTCCGGGATCCCATTAGGGTAATTTCGGGACTATTAGGGGATCATTTGGGAACCTTTCCGGCATCATTTCTGGATAACTTTCGGGATCCGTCCGGGATGCCGACGAGGTCATTTCGGGACTATTTCCGGATCATTTGGGATACCTACCGGCATCATTTCTGGATGGTTTTTGGGATTCGTCCGGGATCCCGTCGTGGTCCTTTCGGGACTTTTTTTCGACTAATACGGGATCATTTGCGGACCCTTTCGGCATCATTTCTGGATAGTTGTCGGGATCCGTTCGGGATCCCGTCACGGTCATTTCGGAACTATTAGGGGATCATTTGAGGACCTTTCCGGCATAATTTCTGTATTGTTTTCGGAATCCTTTCGGGATCCCGTCAGGGTCATTTTGGGACTTTTTTGGGGCTAATACGGGATCATTTGGGGATCCTCTAGGGGTCGTTTCGTGACTTTTTCTGTTTTATTTCGGGATCATTTGGGGACCCTTCCGGCATAATTTCTTGATGGTTTGCCGGATCCATCAGGGTCATTTCGGGACCATTTTGGGATGATTTGGGGACCCTTCCGAGATCATTTCTGGATCCGTCCGGGATGCCGTAGGAGCCATTTCGGTATTTTTTGTTACTTTTCCGGGATAGTTTTTGGACCCTTCCGGGATCATTTCTGGATCTGTGCGGGATCCCATCTGGGTCATTTCCGGACTATTTCGGGATCATTTTGGAATCCTTCCGGAATCATTTCTGTATGGTTTTCGCGATCCGCCGTTGATTCCCTCGGAGCCATTTCGGAACCTTTTCTGGAGTATGTCGGGGTCATTTGGGGACTTATTCGGGATCATTTGGGGCTCTTCCGGCATCATTTCTGGATGGTTTTCGGGATCCGTGCGGGATCTCGTCGGGGTCATTTGGGGACTTTTTCGGGATCATTTGGGGGCTCTTCCGGCATCATTTCTGGATGGTTTTCGGGATCCGTCCGGGATATCGTCAGGGTCATTTGGGAACTTTTTCGGGATCATATGGGGGCTCTTCCGGCATCATTTCTGGATGGTTTTCGGGATCCGTCCGGGATCCCATCAGGGTAATTTCGGGACTATTAGGGGATCATTTGTGGATCTTTCCGGCATCATTTCTGGATAATTTTCGGTATCCGTCCGGGATGCCGACGAGGTCATTTCGGGATCATTTGGGATACCTACCGGCATCATTTCTGGGTGGTTTTTGGGATTCGTCCGGGATCCCGTCGGGGTCATTTCGGGACTTTTTCTCGACTAATACGGGATCATTTGCGGACCCTTTCGGCATAATTTCTGGATAGTTGTCGGGATCCGTTCGGGATCCCGTCACGGTCATTTCGGAACTATTAGGGGATCATTTGAGGACCTTTCCGGCATCATTTCTGGATAGTTTTTGGAATCCTTTCGGGATCCCGTCAGGGTCATTTCGCTTTTTCGGGATCATTTAAGGATGGCTTTCAGGATTCGTCCGGGAACCCGTCAGGGTAATTTCTGGACTTTTCCGAGACTATTTCGGGATCATTTTGGGACCTTCCCAAGATCGTTTCTGGATGGATTCCGGGATTTGTCCGGGATGCCCTCAGGGTCATTTTGGGACTATTAGGTGAGCATTTGAGGACCGTTCCGGCATCACTTCTGGATGGTTTTCGGTATCCGTTCAGATTCCCGTCGGAATAATTGCGGGACTTTTTCGGGATCATTGGGGTCCCTTCCAAAATCATTTCTGGATGGTTTTTGGGATTCGTCCGGCATCCCGTCGGGGTCATTTCGGGACTTTTTCTCGACTAATACGGGATCATTTGCGGGCCCTTTCGGTATCATTTCTGGATAGTTGTCGGGATCCCGTCAGGGTCTTTTCGGAACTATTGGGAGATCATTTGAGGACCTTTCCGGCATCTTTTCTGGTTAGTTTTCGGGATCCTTTCCGGGTCCCTTCAGGGTCATTTCGGGACTTTTTCGGCATCATTTAAGATTGGTTTTCAGGATTCGTCCGGTATCCGTCAGGGTAATTTCTGCACTTTTCCCAGACTATTTCGGGATAATTTTGTGACCCTCCCAAGATCATTTCTGGATGGATTTCGGGATCTGTCCGGGATGCCGTCAGGGTCATTTTGGGACTATTAGGTGATCATTTGAGGACCTTTTCGGCATCACTTCTGGATGGTTTTGGTATCCGCTCAGGATCCTGTCGGAATTATTGCGGGACTTTTTCGGGATCATTTGGTGTCCCTTCCGGCATCATTTCTGGCTGGTTTTTGGGATTCGTCCGGCATCCCGTCGGGTTCATTTCGGGACTTTTTCTCGACTAATACGGGATCATTTGCGGGCCCTTTCGGCATCATTTCTAGATAGTTGTCGGGATCCGTTCGGGATCCCGTCAGGGTCTTTTCGGAACTATTAGGTGATCATTTGAGGACATTTCCGGCATCATTTCTGGATAGTTTTCGGGATTCTTTCGGGGTCCAGTCAGGGTCATTTCGGGACTTTTTCGGGATCATTTAGAGATGGCTTTCAGGATTCGTCCGGGAAACCGTCAGGGTAATTTCTGAACTTTTCCGAGACTATTTCGGGATAATTTTGGGACCTTCCCAAGATCATTTCTGGATGGATTTCGGGATCTGTCCGGGATCCCGTCAGGGTCATTTTGGTATTAGGTGATCATTTGAGGACCTTTCCGGCATCACTTCTGGGTGGTTATCGGTATCCGATCAGGATCCCCTCGGAATCATTGCGGAACTTTTTCGGGATCATTTGGGGTCCCTACCAAGATCATTTCTGGATGGATTTCGGGATCTGTCCGGGATCCCGTCAGGGTCATTTAGGGGTGCGTTCGATATCCCGTCAGGGTCATTTCGGGACTTCTTCGGGAATATATCGGGATCATTTCTGGATGGTTTATGGGATTCGTCCATGACCCCTTAAGGGTCATTTCGGGACTATTAGTTTGAGGACCTTTCCGGCGTCACTTCTGGATGATTTTCGGTATCCGTTCGGGATCCCGTCGGAATCAATGCGGGACTTTTACGGAATCATTTGGGATTCCTTCCGGCATCATTTCTGGATGGTTTTCGGGATTTGTCCGGGATCCCGTCGGGGTTATTTCGGGACCTTTTCGGGGCTAATACGGGATCATTTGGGGATCCTCTAGGGGTCGTTTCGTGACTTTTTCTGTATTATTTCGGGATCATTTTGGGACCCTTTCGGCATAATTTCTTGATGGTTTGCCGGATCCATCAGGGTCATTTCGGGACCATTTTGGGATCATTTGGGGACCCTTCCGAGATCATTTCTGGATCCGTCCGGGATGCCGTAGGAGCCATTTTGGGATTTTTTGTTACTTTTTCGGGATAGTTTTTGCACCCTTCCGGGATCATTTCTGGATCTGTGCGGGATCCCATCTGGGTCAATTCCGGACTATTTCGGGATCATTTTGGAATCCTTCCGGAATCATTTCTGTATGGTTTTCGCGATCCATCGTGGATCCCCTCGGAGCCATTTCGGAACTTTTTCTGTTGTTAGTCGGGATAATTTAGGGACCCTTCCTGGATATTTTCTGGATGGTTTCTGAGATCCGTCCGGGAGCCCGTCAGGGTAATTTCGGAACTTTTTCGGGACTATTTCGGGATCAATTTGGTACCCTTCAGGCATCATTTCTGTGTGGTTATCTGGATAAGTCTAGAATCGTGTCGTTGTCATTTCGGGTTTTTTTGGGACTACTTCGGGAACTTTTGGAAACACTTCCGGGGCGTTTCTGGATGGTTTTCGGGATCCGTCCGCGATAGCGTCGGGGTCATTTCGTGGCTTTTCTGGATAATTTCGTTATCATTTTGGGATCCTATCAGGTTATCAGCTCATAAAGTTCTTTTTTTTACTCAATTACAAAAATAAAATGCATTCGACAGAAAAAAAATTTTAAACAGATAACTTTATAAGCAGGCTAACGTGAATAGCCCACATATTTCATTTTCTCCTTGCGGACGGGGCCGCGGGTAAAGGCTAGTATATTATAAATGGCAAAGTTTGGATGTGAAGATGTTTGGATGTTTGGATGTTTAGATGTTTGTATGTTTGGATGTTTGGATGTTTGTCCAGACGTTTGTCTTTGTGACTCAATCACGCAAGAACGGCTGGACGGATTTGGATGAAATTTTGCACACATATAGCCAATAGTCTAGAAGGATCTACTAGCTATATATTTTTCAAAAGGGGCGTGGCCTCCGCCCCCTAGGAACAGTTATAATTTAATTATTATATTTTTTCGTCTTTGCGACTGAATCACGCCAGAATGGCTACACGGATTTTGATGAAATTTGGGACACAGACAGTAGTCTACTAGCGAAATTTTTTTCGAACATGGAAGAGGTGTGGGGGTCCCACGACCCCTTCGAGAAATTATTTTTCAATAATTTTTACACATTATAACTTTACGTATACTGGCCTTCACCAATATCACAGACTCAAGGGGTCAAATAAGTCGAGGGCTTACAAAGTAAGCAGTGACACCCTCCGCCCGCCCCCTTTATCTCCCCCTCTGATGTAAAATCTATAAATTGTTATAACTCAATATAAATTTTCTCCTAAATCAATAGTTTTTGATATCTGGTACATACAGAACGAGATCTAGACAATTTTGGAGGAACGATCAGTGGTCCTCTCCTCTACTCCCGCCATCCGCCCTCCATCAATTGTTTTTATTAGCACGCTTTTATTAGCTTTACCTGTATGTTTCTATGTAACTTTTTATTCGCTCCAATGCGCCTGCTGCCTTATTAACATGGTTTTATAATTAGCTTCACCTTATTTGTAATCCCGTAAGGATCATATCGAGACCCTTCCGGGATGATTTCTGTATGGTTTTCGGGATCGGTCCGGGATTACGCCGAGGTAATTTCGGGACTTTTTCGGGACTATTTGGGGATCATTTTGGGACCCTTCCGGGATCATTTCTGTATAGTTTTCGGGATCCGTCCGTGATGCCGTCGGGGTTGTTTTGGGACATTTTCGGGACTATTCCGGAATCATTTCGGGACTATTTCGCGATCATTTGGGGACCCTTCCGGCATCATTTCTGGATGGTTTTCAGGATCCGTCCGGGATCCCGTCGGTGTATTTTCGGGATCATTTGCGTAACTTCGAGAGATAAATTCTTGATGGTTTCCGGGATCATTACGGGACTTTTTCGGGTTTATTTTAGGTCCCTTTAGGCATCATTTCTGGATGGTCCTCGGGATTCGTCCGGCATCCCGTCGGGGTAACTTCGGGACTTTTTCGCGACTAATACGGGATCATTCGGCATCATTTCTGGATGGTTTTCGGGATCCGTCCGGGATCTCGTCGGGGTCATTTGGGTACTTTTTCGGGATCAATTGGAGGCTCTTCCGGCACCATTTCTGGATGGTTTTCGGGATCCGTCCGGGATCTCGTCGGGGTCATTTGGGGACTTTTTCGGGATCATTTGGGGGCTCTTCCGGCATCATTTCTGGATGGTTTTCGGGATCCGTCCAGGATCTCGTCGGATCATTTGGGGACTTTTTCGGGATCATTTGGGGGCTCTTCCGGCATCATTTCTGGATGGTTTTCGGGATCCGTCCGGGATCTCGCGGGGTCATTTGGCGACTTTTTCGGGATCATTTTGGGGCCCTTCCGGCATCATTTCTGGATGGTTTTCGGGATCCGTCCGGGATGCCGTCGGGGTCATTCCGGGAATTTTTCGCTACTAATACGGGATCATTAGGGGACCCTTTCGCCATCATTTCTGGATGGTTTTCGGGATCCCGTCAGGTTCATTTCGGGACTATTTGGGGATCATTTTGGAACCTTTCCGACATCATTTCTGGATAGTTTCCGGGATCCCTCGGAGATCCCGTCGGGGTCATTTCAGGACCTTTTCGGGATCATTTGGGGTCCCTTACAAAATCATTTATACGGGATCATTTGGGACCCTTTTGGCATCATTTCTGGATGGTTTTCGGGATCCGTCGGGGATCCCGCCGCGGTAATTTCGGGACTTTTTCGGGATTATTTGGTGTCTCATCCGGCATCATTTCTGTATAGTTTTCGGGATCCGTCCGGTATCCCGTCGGGGTCAATTCTGGACTTATTCTCAACTAATACGGGATCATTTGGAACCCTTTTGGCATGATTTCTGGATGGTTTCCGGGATCCGTCGGGGTAATTTCGTGACTTTTTCGGGATTATTTGGTGTCCCATCCGGCATCATTTCTGGATGGTTTTCGGGATCCGTCCGGTATCCCGTCGGGGTCAATTCTAGACTTTTTCTCGACTAATACGGGATCATTTGGGACCCTTTTGGCATCATTTCTGGATGGTGTCCGGGATCCGTCCGGGACCCCGTTAGTGTGATTTTGGGACTATTAGGGGATCAATTGAGGGCCTTTCCGGTATAATATCTGGGTGGTTTTCGGTATCCGTACGGGATCTCGTCCGGGCATTTTGGGACTTTTTCGGGATCATTCGGGGTCCCATCCGGCATCATTTCTGGAGGGCTTTCGGGATCCGTCTGGGATCCCGTCGGGGTTATTCCAGGGCTTTTTTGGGATCATTCAGGGTACCTTCCGGCATCATTTCTGGATGGTTTTGGGGAGCAGTCCGGGATCCATCCGGGGTCATATTGGGACTTTTTCGTGACTAATACGGGATCATTTGGGGACCCTTTCGACATCATTTCTGGATGGTTTTCGGGATCCGTCCGGGATCCCGTCCGGGTCACTTCAGTACTTTTTTTCGACTAATACGGGATCTTTTGGGGACCCTTTCGGCATCATTTCTGGTTGGTGTTTGGGATCCGTTCGGAATCCCGTCGGGGTCATTTCGGGACTATAAGGGCATCATTTGGGGACATTTTCAGCATCATTTCTGGATAGTTTTCGGGATCTCGTCGGGGTCATTTCGGGACTATTTCTAGATCATTTGGGGTACCACCCGGCATCATTTCTAGATGGTTTTCGGTATCCGCTCGGGACCTCGTCGGGTCATTTCGGGACTTTTTTGGGGCTAATACGGGATCATTTGGGGAGCCTTTCGGCTTCTTTTCTGGACGGTTTCCGGGATCCGTACGGGATCCCGTCAGAGTAGTTTCGGGACTTTTTCGGGATCATTTAAGGATGGTTTTCACGATTCGTCCGGGATCCCGTCAGAGGGTAATTTCTGGACTTTTCCGATACAATTTCGGGATCATTTTGGCACCCTTCCAAGATCATTCCTGGATGGATTTCGGGATCAGTCCGGGATCCCGTCAGGGTCATTTAGGGATCCGTTAATACGGGATCATTTGGGGACCCTTCCGGCATCACTTCTGGATGTATTTTGGGATCTGTACGGGAACCCATCAGGGTAATTTTGGGACTATTTCGGGATCATTTGGAAACCCTTTAAGGGTAATTTCATGACTTTTTCTGTATTATTTCGGGATCATTTTGGGACCCTTCCGGAATGCCGTAGGAGTCATTTCGAGATTTTTTTGTTACTTTTTCGGGATAATTATGGCACCCTTCCAGGATCATTTCTGGATCCGTGCGGGATCCCATCGGGGTCATTTCCGGACTGTTTCGGGCTCATTTTGGGACCCTTCCGGAATCATTTCGGTATGGTTTTCGCGATCCGTCGTGGATCCCCTCGGGGTCATTTCGGAACTTTTTCTGGCCTATGTCGGGATAATTTGGGAACCCTTCCTGGATATTTTCTGGATGGTTTTCGAGATCCGTCCGGGAGTCCGTCAGAGTCATTTCGGAAATTTTTCGGGACTATTTCGGGATCATTTTGAACATCTTCAGGGATCATTTCTGTGTGGTTCTCTGGATACGTCTAGAATCGTGTCGTTGTCATTTCGGGGGTTTTTGGGACTATTCCGGGAAATTTTGGAGACCCTTCCGGGGTATTTCTGGATGGTTTTCGGGATCCGTCCGCGATAGCGCAGGGGTCATTTCGTAGCTTTTTCTGGATAATTTCGGGATCATTTGGGATCCTATCAGGTTATCAGCTCATTTAGTTCCTTTTTTACTCAATTACAAAAATAAAATGCATTAGACAGAAAACAAAATTTTAAACAGATAACTTGATATGTGAATAGCCCATATATTTAAATTTATCCTTGCGGACGGAGCCGCGAGTAAAGGCTAGTTAAGTTATATTTGTTCGCAAGCTAATTATGTTATCTATTGTATACTGCCATAAATCCAGATTAAATATGGAAAAGCACACATAACTTATTAAGCTATTTTGTTCGCAAACTAATTATGTGATCTATTTTATACTGCCATAAAACCAGATTAAATACGGAAAAGAACACATACGCCACTTTTTAAGGTATATTTGTTCGTAAACTAATTATGTGATCTATTGTATACTGCCATAAAGCCAGATTAAATACGGAAAAGCACACATACCACACTTACTAAGTTATATTTGGTCGTAAACTAATTATGTGATCTATTGTATACTGCCATAAAACCAGATTAAATACGGAAAAGAACACATACGCCACTTTTTAAGTTATATTTGTTCGTAAACTAATTATGTGATCTATTGTATACTGCCATAAAGCCAGATTAAATACGGAAAAGCACACATACCACACTTACTAAGTTATATTTGGTCGTAAACTAATTAAGTGATCTATTGTATACTGCCATAAAACCAGATTAAATACGGAAAAGAACACATACGCCACTTTTTAAGTTATATTTGTTCGTAAACTAATTATGTGATCTATTGTATACTGCCATAAAGCCAGATTAAATACGAAAAAGCACACATACCCCATTTATTGAGTTATATTTGGTCGTAAACTAATTATGTGATCTATTGTATACTGCCATAAAACCAGATTAAATACGGAAAAGCACACATACCACACTTACTAAGTTATATTTGGTCGTAAACTAATTATGTGATCTATTGTATACTGCCATAAAACCAGATTAAATACGGAAAAGAACACATACGCCACTTTTTAAGTTATATTTGTTCGTAAACTAATTATGTGATCTATTGTATACTGCCATAAAGCCAGATTAAATACGGAAAAGCACACATACCCCATTTATTGAGTTATATTTGGTCGTAAACTAATTATGTGATCTATTGTATACTGCCATAAAACCAGATTAAATACGGAAAAGAACACATACGCCACTTTTTAAGGTATATTTGTTCGTAAGCAAATTATGTGATCTATTGTATACTGCCATAAAACCAGATTAAATACGGAAAAGCACACATACCCCACTTATTAAGTTATATTTGGTCTTAAACTAATTATGTGATCTATTCTATACTGCCATAAAACCAGGTTAAATACGGAAAAGCACATATACCCCACTTATTAAGTTATATTTGTTCGCAAACTAATTATGTGATCTATTGTATACTGCCATAAAACCAGATTAACTACGGAAAAGCACACATAACTTATTAAGTTATTTTGTTCGGAAACTAATTATGTGATCTATTGTATACTGCCATAAAACCAGATTAAATACGGAAAAGCACACATACCCCACTTATTAAGTTATATTTGTTCGTAAACTAATTATGTGATCTATTGTATTCTGCCATAAAACCAGATTAAATACGGAAAAGCACACATACGCCACTTATGAAGTTATATTTGTTCGCAAACTAATTATTTGATCTATTGTATACTGCTTTGGCGGCCGCCGTGGTGTGATGGTAGCGTGCTCCGCCTACCACACCGAGTAACCTGGGTTCACGCCCCGGACAAAGCAACAAAAAATCAATTAGAAGAAAAATTTTCTAAGCGCGGTCGCCCTTCGGTAGCCCTTGGCAAGCACTCCGAGTGTATTTCTGCCATGACAAGCTCTCAGTGAAAACTCATCTGCCTTGCAGATGCCGTTCGGAGTCGCCATAGAACAAGTAGGTCCCGTCCCACCAATTTGAGAGAAGTTCGGCCTAAAATCTCTTCGGAAGTTATCGCTCCTTACATTTATTTTATTTTTTATACTGCCATAAAACAGATTAAATACGGAAAAGCACACATACCCCACTTATCTATATATATAAAAAGAAGTGTACATTTTGATTGTCACTCCATAACTCGAGAACGGACAAAAAGATTGCCATGAAATTTTTAGGAAAGTTACAGGAAGGAGAGATGATGGTTAGTTGATTTGAAATCCCAAATCGGTTTAGCCATTCTTGAGTTATGCTTTTTTTTTAGAAAAAATTCAAATATGTATATTAAAGAAAGTGGTGTTAGTTACACTACGCATAACTCAAGAACGAATGAACCAATTTGGCTGAAAATTGGTGGAGAGGTAGCTCAGAACCAGGGAACGGACACGGGATACTTTTTATCCCGTTCTGGCTAGGGTCTTGAGATCAAAACGTGAACCTGGGTAATCCTGGGATATGTTTGTAGAGTATGGGTGTCAAATGGAAGCTGTTTATGAGTACTTCGATACTGGGTATTTTTCGTACCCCTGGGTGACTAGAGTCTCGAGATATAGGCCAAGACGTGGACCCGGGCATCCCTAGAATGTGTTTATACAATATGGATATCAAATGAAATCTGTTGATGAGTGCTTTAGTACAGGGTAGTTTTCATACCTATTGGTGACTAGGGTCTCGAGATATAGGCAGACACGTGGATAAGAGTAACACTAGGATCTGTTTTTAAATTATGGATATCAAATTGAAGCTGTTGATGTGTGCTTTAGTACAGAGTAAGTTTTATACCGCTGGGTGACTAGGGTCTCGAAATATAGGCCAAAACATGGACCCGGATACACCTAGAATGTGTTTTTACATTATGGGTATCAAATTGAAGCTGTTGATGTGTGCTTTAGTACAGAGTAAGTTTTACACCGCTGGGTGACTAGGGTCTCGAGATATAGGCCAAAACATGAACACGGATACCCCTAGAATTTGTGTATATTATGGATATCAAACGAAAGCTGTTGCTGAGAGCTTTAAAGTAATTTTCATTGTGAAATTCGATTTAGTCGCATCAACCTGGCAAAACTGATAAATATGCATGCGAAGCCGAAATAAAGACATGAATTAATAATACCCACATACCTATTTACATACGTCCTATTCGATTTGCCTGAAATTTGGTATATAAATTTGCCTATATTAATATTTACGATGCTTTTTTCCGGGAAGTAGACCAGAGACGGACTGGGACTGTGATTAGGACTAGGACTGGGACTGAGGCTGAGACTGAGAGTCGGAGTGGGACTGGGACTGCGACTCGGATTGGGACTGGACCAAAATATGTACATACCACCAAGAATGAGAAAAACTTGAGAGAAGAGAAAAGAGAAGGAAAAGACTGAGAAAGAGATAGAATGAGACGAAGATGGTGATAGATGAAGCGAAAAATACGGACGGAGGAGTGAATACAAATATTAGGAAAAAGTGTAGAGGGGCGAGGGCAGAGTTGGACGGAAAAAGCTTATTAAAATGTATGCAGATAGACCAAAAATTTAGGGCAGAACAACGTCTGCTGGTTCTGCAACTTTCTAATTCTAATAACTAATTGACGTGCTTACCAATACAAAAAAATGTACGCATTTAGTCCCTCGAACTTTTCCTGTCCTTCAAATTAACAATATCATGCTCACCAACTTTTCCCTCATTGTTTAGTCACAATGTATCCTATACTCGCTTTAATCTAACTAATCCCATGCTGCCCATCCGCAAAGTTTTACTCTCTTGTACCTTTTCAACCAATCATTGTAATTAACAATAATTAGTAAAGCACAGCAATTACCAACAAAAACTCTGATGGCAAACCATCAACTCATCAAGTGCAACCGTAAAAACCAACAAAACAAACAAGTAAGGAAGGCTAAGTTCGGGTGTAACCGAACATTACATACTCAGCTGAGAGCTTTGGAGACAAAATAAGGGAAAATCACCATGTAGGAAAATGAATCTAGGGTAACCCTGGAATGTGTTTGTATGACATGGGAATCAAATGAAAGGGGTTAATGAGTATTTTAAAAGGGAATAGGCCTTGGTTCTATAGGTGGACGCCTTTTCGAGATATCGCCATAAAGGTGGACCAGGGGTGACTCTAGAATGTGTTTGTACGATATTTATTTATTTATTATTTAAAGTCGACGACAAACTATGGTCGACTGTATAATATAAAAGATATATGAATATACAACTCAAAAAATAAAATTTAAGATATATCGAGATTTCAACAATGTTATATTACAAACAAAGATATATTAATGAACATTACACTTTAATTAATAAATAAGAATATAATAATAATAAGAAATATGAGCAGAAATAAGATCTTATACCGAAATCTAACAAAGTTTCGTCGACAAAGGGGTAAATAGAAAGGAACATTGTTATAGAACCTTTGACAATCATACTTACTCTGGGTTGACAATTGTTTCGCAGTTGTACCAAGTTTACCTGGTGGCACGAAGAAGATGATCGGCGTCTGCTGTCCCGGAGCTTCAGCCACTTATGTGGGTTCGTTGACCAAACGACCGACAAACCCAAGGCCTAACAAGAGAAAATTTACGCACACGTAAGGCTTAAGGAATTTCTTACCTCATCACTCAATAGGACCGTTGATTAACCTTTTTAGAAAGCGACACAACACTTTGTCTTTTGCCTAGCGGTTCTCCTACCAATTACTTACCGCTCTTAACCCACCCAACCATGACTTCTCAGATGTTAATGAGATGTCCCAATGTAAAGCAACAACAACAACGAATTTCAGACCATTCTTACAAACTTAACAATTAAAAAGAAAAAGATCAGAATTTGATTTCATACTAAATTTAGTACTAAAGAAAAAAAGTACTATTTTTACTATTATGTTTAAGTCCGAACATCTATAGGAACGGCATGGAATCGGAACGACTTTTGAATAACAAGCCTACTAGGTATGTGATAATTCAAATTAATAATCTACAAAATTGCTATACTGCGGTAGTAGGAAAGTGGAAAGCATTTGAAAAATAGTCCCGTTAATGGCAATTGGAAATAATATTAACTTAATTTAAATTTAATTGAAAAAATTGCAATGAAAGCATATCTACTAAAATACTGGGTTTTTTTTTTTTTTTTTTTTTGTAAGTTCTCTCTATCCGCTCTTGCTTTTAACAACTCACCATTAGAGCGGGATAGCACTATTACTTATCAAAGTATGTATGGAGACATACTACAAACCCAAAATGCGAAACAAAATGGAAATAATGGAGATAATAAATAAAATTTTGCAAACTCACATGATTTGATGCAGGAACTCGATGAAGGCCTTCGGCGATTCCGCTGATTTGCTGAAAATTAAAGCCTAGTGCACAAAAATTATTTTAATTCGATTTTGTTTCATGTCACTTCGTTTCTATATTATTATCTTTAGATTCCACTCTTCACTCTCCCAATACCACTTACATTTGTCTCTTTCCCAATACCACTTACATTTGTCTCTTTCTCATTTCTTATATATAAGTACATATATAAAACAAATAAAAGAATAGTTAGAAAGAGACAAATATATATATATATATTTTTTAAAGTGCGCAAACTTATAATTTAAAAGTTATTTGTTGTTAAAGTTGGCAAATTTAGCAAATTTCTATAGCACTTAGCACAAATTTAAACGAAGGCGTTCTAACGTTTTTGCCATACCACCATGGCATTTGTTTGGGGGACAATGGGCCTTTTCAATAGTGTCCTGGACTAGTTCCTTTGGAATCCACAGTTTCCAACCCAAAGCTTCTCTTTCTTCATTTCCATTCGCGTATTCTGTTCGCTTATACACTTTATCGGCTTTGACTTGCAGGTCTGGTAAACTACTCTGAGCTTCTTGAATTTTCTGTTTTAATTTATTATACTCGTCGGAGTTGAAAGCTTCCGAATCTAAATTGACTGCTGGACAGACAGAAATTTCCCCTAGCTCATCAAAGTTTTGCCTCGACAACGCATCGGGAACGATATTCTGAGAACCACGTCGGTGCTCAATTTTAAACCGATAACCCTGTAGTTTGAGTGACCAGCGTGCTAATCTACCACTTAAGTCGTTTTGCTTCATTAGCCACTGCAAACTGGCATGGTCAGTCACTATCGTAAAATCTTGGCCTTCAACGTAAGCACGGAATTTTTTCAAGCTAAGAATAGCTGCTAGGCACTCAATCTCGGTTACGCTGTAATTGCTTTGTGCGCGATTTAGTTTTTGCGAAAAATACGCGACGGGAACTTCTACACCGTCGTCATTAACTTGGGCCAAAACTGCTCCTACACCTAGTTTGCTAGCGTCACATTGAATAAGAAAAGGTTTACTATAGTTAGCATTAGCCAGTATTGGTGCTGACGATAACAGGGTTTTAAGCAACTCAAATGCGGTTTGGGCATCTTCAGTCCATTTAAAAACTTTGGCCTTTTTCAGCAAATCGTTCAAGTTCGGTACAAATCGTCTATACCAACCAGCCATGCCAAGAAACCGGCGTAATTGCTTGATAGTGGTTGGTTGGGGATATTGTGTAACCACAGATATCTTATCTGGGTCAGTACGGAGTGTACCGTTCCCTACAATATACCCTAGGTACTTCACTTCTCGCAGACAAAATTAGCTTTTCTCAATATTGATTGTTAAGCCCGCGTTTCTTAAATGATATGCAACTTCCGACATCGTCTTCATGTGAGCATCAAAATTTTCTGATACGATGAGTAAATCGTCAAGATATACGAATACACTCTCTCTTAAATTCGATGGAATCACGCGATCCATTAATCTACATAAGGCCTGAGGGGCATTGCATAAGCCAAAAGGCATTACGCGGTATCTATACAAAGGACGGTTTGGTGCCGTAAAACAAGTAAAATCTCTGCATTTTTCCGATAAGGGAATTTGCCAAAATGCTCGCCTTAAATCGAGCGAAGATATAAACTCAGCTTTTGGTAAGCGACTGAGTATCCCATCTATGTGGGGTAAGGGGTAAGCGTCTTTAATAGTTACGCTGTTTACTTTGCGTGAATCTAAACACAGACGAACTTTTTCACCTTTACGGACTAAAACAACCGGACTTGACCACGGACTGTTGGGTGACTCCTCAATTATTCCCAGCTTCAGCATTTCATCTATTTCCCTGTGAACTAACTTTTCTATAGCAGGTGAAATAGGAAAATATCGTTGTTTCAACGGACGGCCATTTGGCTCTAACTCAATTACGTGCTCAATAAGGTTGGTTTTGCCAAGACCTTCCTTAGCATATGACGGAAATAAATTGCCCCAGGGGGTTAGGGGATCAGAATATACCCGCGGTAGGTATGCCTGTCGTAAGAGGGGACTAAAATACCAGATTCAAGGGGCTGTGTAGCGCAACCTTTCAGGTTGCCAGCGCAATATATAGCTTCTCCAAACCCAATTGTCAACCTCACCTATCCGCGAATCCTGTTTCACTAACAGACGAGGCTCTGGCGACCCCAAGCTCCTCATGGAACTTGGAGGTAGGGAGGGAGGGAATGGCCTGAAGGTTTAATGTGGCCACATAAATCGTTCCCGAGATGGTCGGGCTAGCACCTTAATGGTGCTATGGCACCGGAGCATACCGGATTTGTATCCGGCAAAGGACCATCACATCGATAACACTCCCCAAAGCCTTCGGGGAGCAACCTTATCGCTACAACAACAACAACAACAACAACAACGGAAATAAATCTTTTGTGATTTGCAAACGTTTTTGTTGCTCAGTTGTCAGGGTGTGCATATTATTTAAAACATCAGTATTATTATTATCGGTGCTTACACAATCGATTTGGCTTATCAGGTGGGGAGCTATTTGGAATGCGATCCAGAAATCTACGCCCAAAATCAAATTTTGCTTCAAGCTAGGGACAATATAGAAAAGTAGTTTTGATGTTTTGCCTTTATAGGTAATGTCAAATAAAGAGGTACCAAATACAAATTGGTCATTGCCATCAGCAGTTCGTATCGATGAACAATGGTTGGTTTTAATATTTTTATCCGCGCAGATCTTTTCAGCCAAGTTGCTGCCTACACAAGAAACTTGCGCTCCACTATCGAGCAAAGCTAGATGAGTTTCGTTAATAATCTCTATTTCGGCATATGGTCGAAGGTCTGACGAATGCTTTTGCAAAGAACATATTAAATTGTTTGGCGGCCACCGTGGTGTGATGGTAGCTTGCTCCGCCTACCACACCGGATGCCCTGGGTTCAAACCCCGGGCAAAGCAACATCAAAAATTTTAGAAATAAGGTTTTTCAATTAGAAGAAAATTTTTCTAAGCGGGGTCGCCCCTCGGCAGGGTTTGGCAAGCGCTCCGGGTGTATTTCTGCCATGAAAAGCTCTCAGTGAAAACTCATCTGCCTTGCAGATGCCGTTCGGAGTCGGCATAAAATCATGTAGGTCCCGTCCGGCCAATTTGTAGGGAAAATCAAGAGGAACACGACGCAAATTGGAAGAGAAGCTCGGCCTTAGATCTCTTCGGAGGTTATCGCGCCTTATATTTATTTATTTTTCTTTTCTCCAAAATTTACTTGCCCGTATTGCCGAACGTGATTTAGGTGGTGTGCCCTTTTCGATATTATTGAAAATTTCTTTTCGTTTTTCTTGGTAAAATTTCATACGATCTTGGTACGGTACTAAATGTCTTAATTCTGGTTTATAAAAACTCTTAGTTTCAAGATTGGGCTTAATTACTTCTGGCGAGGAACCGTTTTCGAGTCCTCGCTCGCTTGCAAGTTTTCCGACTTACACTTTACACACGTAGGTTTGTACACGCCTACACTACCACAACCATAGCAAAATATCGTTCGCTCTGCCAAGCAGTCGAAGTAACGATGCCCTTCTTTGAGGCAATTCCAGCACATCATATTCTATTTCGTCTACAATGTCAACTTCGTTAATTTGCTTACGACCAGACGTATTTCGATAAGGGGTGGACAGAGCAGTATTACTTGAAGACGACTGTCTAGCGATTTGTTGAAGTAAGCTTTCGTGTTTAATGCATAACTCGCCAATTTAGCTACCGAAGGAATGGAAACGTATAAAAGTTGTTGCCTCAAGCGAGGTCTTAACCCTCTCTGTAGTATTTCTACAAGTTCTGCCTCTGGGATAGGAATACTCAAGTTTTCTGCGATTTTAAAAATAGCATTGCGGTATTCATCAAAGGTTTCGGACATATTTTGCTTGCGCATACGTATTGCCTCTTTAATATCCGTATCAGTACGGTGTTCGGCAAAATGGGTACGGAAAGCTTGACAAAGATTAGGCCAAACAACACGATCTACTGAGCGTCTGTAACGCCAGTGCCAATCTTTGGCCTCCTTAGTAAACACGCTTTGGACATGTTCGCAAAACAAAGTGAAATTTCCTACGAGTGTATCGATCACCTGTGACTCGACTCTATAAATAAAATTTTCTACCGATAGACGATTGGAGTCATCAAATTTGATGTCCCAGTTTGAAATAAGGTTGGCAATTTTGCCAGAATTAGTGGCGTGTGATATGTCACTACTGCGCGAAAAACCCACATTAGAATGCCTGTTAGGATTTCCTTGTGCATGCATATTTAAAGGTGCGCCGTCATGTTGACTAAGGCCATTAACAAAATCCGGTGGAAACGGTGGCCAATCAACCAATGGTGGTAAATCATTATTTTGTGGAGGTTGCAAGTTTACGTTTTGCAATCTAGAGACAATATTATTAACGGATTGATCTAACCGCTGCTCCAATTGAGCAAATCGGGTTTCGAAGTCCTGTAATAAATTAGCTTGTCGCGCGGAGATAACGGCGCTGACAATATTTCGGATTCTAGCGTCTTCCGGTGGCGTAAGGGATATGTTTTTACTGTTGTTTTGTTCCATGGTTCTTGCTGGTGATTGTTGTGACTGTTGTGATTGTTGGAGACCCGAATTTCCTGCGGCTGCTTGAGCTGAAGCTTGTGTTTCAACACTAGTTTCTGCCGGTTGCTGCTGCTGTTGTGCGACCTGTGAGGTAGACTGTCTCTCTTGAACAGTGGGACTAGTTACCGATCTAGCTTGTGAACGAAGAGGGTATGGATTTGGTCGAAAGTTATTGGGATTGCATTGTGCTCTACACTGAGGACAAGTTGTATTGTACCTTAGCCAATTCAAAAGACAAGACCGATGGAATTTGTGATTGCATGCAGTATGCACAGCATCAGAAGTCAAGGTAAAGTTTTCGCGGCAAATTGTGCACAAACGGCTTGGGGTTAGTGGCGGGGGTGCATACTCATCAGTGTGACGTAACGGCATTGTGCGTATATTAAAAAAATTGCAAAAAGGTATATAGATGTATATATATATATATGTAAAGATATTAAAAAATGTATATGCGTGTGTATTTATTCAAAATACAAAAAAAAAATTCAAAAAAAATTTTGTTAAAGCAAACTCAAATCAAATATGGTCTTACTCTTCAATTGTTGTTGTTTGTTTTGTTGTTATACGGCCTAAGACATTTGTGTGCTTTTTCACTTTCATGTGGTGTGAGAATTTTTGTTGTTGAGGTACGTGCAACACACGCATTCCAACTTGCAACAAAAATTTGATGGAACTAAATCTTGATGCTTTAAACATACAATAACGAGATTCTACATTCAAGTGGTATTTAGAATATGCATATAGCCAAATTCAAAATAAATCCAAGATGAAAAAAAGAAATAACGAAAAATGCGTCAGTTTTATTTGCAATTATGTGGTCAAAGCTACTGGTATGGTTAGTACGACGTGAATTTATCTCAACGTTTCAAACTAAATTCCAAATACCAATGGCTATGAAACCGGTCCTACAAAAATAAAAATGAATGAAGAGAAACAAAATTCTTATAGGACAATGTTTTGTGAAACCCATAATTAAAGTTAAAAATTATTTTTGGCTTTCTTCTACGCTGGGGCCCCACGTTGTTGGGCGCCATTTTCTGTTATGGAAACTTTGACAAGCATACTTACTCTGGGTTGACAATTGTTTCGCAGTTGTACCAAGTTTAGCTGGTGGAACGAAGAAGATGATCGGCGTCTGCCCGTGTGCGTCTAGCTGTCCCGGAGCTTCGGCCACTTATGTGGCTTCGTTGACCAAACGACTGACCAAACCACCAGTTACGACAAACCCAAGGCCTAACAAGAAAAAATTTACGCACACGTAAGGGTTAAGGAATTTCTTACCTCATCACTCAATAGGACCGTTGATTAACCTTTTTAGAAAGCGACACAACACTTTGTCTTTTGCCTAGCGGTTCTCCTACCAATTACTTACCGCTCTTAACCCACCCAACCATGACTTCTCAGATGTTAATGAGATGTCCCAATGTAAAGCAACAACAACAAAGAATTTCAGACCATTCTTACAAACTTAACAATTCATGTTTTATTTAATAAAAGACTACTCAATTAAAAAGAAAAAGATCAGAATTTGATTTCATACTAAATTTAGTACTAAAGAAAAAAAGTACTATTTTTACTATTATGTTTAAGTCCGAAGATCTATAGGAACGGCATGGAATCGGAACGACTTTTGAATAACAAGCCTACTAGGTATGTGATAATTCAAATTAATAATCTACAAAATTGCTATACTGCGGTAGTAGGAAAGTGGAAAGCATTTGAGAAATAGTCCCGTTAATGGCAATTGGAAATAATATTAACTTAATTTAAATTTAATTGAAAAAATTGCAATGAAAGCATATCTACTAAAATACTGGGTTTTTTTTCTTTTTTTTGTAAGTTCTCTCTATCCGCTCTTACCTTTAACAACTCACCATTAGAGCGGGATAGCACTATTACTTATCAAAGTATGTATGGAGACATACTACAAACCCAAAATGCGAAACAAAATGGAAATAATGGAGATAATAAATAAAATTTTGCAAACTCACATGATTTGATGCAGGAACTCGATGAAGGCCTTCGGCGATTCCGCTGATTTGCTGAAAATTAAAGCCTAGTGCACAAAAATTATTTTAGTTCGATTTTGTTTCATGTCACTTCGTTTCTATATTATTATCTTTAGATTCCACTCTTCACTCTCCCAATACCACTTACATTTGTCTCTTTCTAACTATTCTTTTATTTATTTTATATATGTACTTATATAATTTTTTTCTCTTGGTACATAATTTTAGAATTTGGACATTTTTCTTTTTTCTTTCTTTATATATATATATAAAGTGCGCAAGTGGAAGTGCGCAAACTTATAATTTAAAAGTTATTTGTTGTTAAAGTTGGCAAATTTAGCAAATTTCTATAGCACTTTAAATTACAATTTACACATCTCTCAAAACCTTAATCCACATACACATCTATACAAATTGGCAACGATAAACTTAAATTGCATTTTATTTAGATTTCAATTTTTTTTTTTTTTTTTTTGTTTTTTTTGCCTCTTTTCAGCAATCAATCAAATAGATTTTTAGGAAAATGTAATAATTAAAAAAACGACAATGCATATGCGCCCAAAATTTAGGGTATTGAAGTGAGATAAGAAAATTTATGCAATTTTTAAGCGAAATCACTGTTTTTAAGTGGGATTGCAAATTTCGCACAAATGGGTCGAACCCAAAGCCAGGAAATTCCTGTTCAGGATACCACAGATCCTCATCTTCACTCGCACTTAATTTGGAAGCCATTTCAGCAACCAGGAACACTGCAACCCGGAAATCTGCAACTCAGGAGCACCGCAACCAGGAACACCCGTGCAATTTAATTTTAATTCGAACCGAATTACGCGATTATTTTATTTTATTAATCTTTAGCAAAAAGGACTTTGTAAACTTATCTACTTTCCATCAGTCGACATGACTTTTTCGATCGCAACCAAAAAATATTTGCCCGAGAGTATACCTCCACTGCCAACTTTTTCCAGCCAAAAAACTGTCCGCTATCCTAAATCCGAGGCTTTTATAGGCACGGAAAAACAAGTAAAACAAGTAAGGAAGGTTAAGTTCGGGTGTAAACGAACATTACATACTCAGTTGAGAGCTATGGTGACAACATAAGGGAAAATAACCATGTATGAAAATGAACCGAGGGAAACCCTGGAATGTGTTTGTATGACATGCGTATCAAATGAAATGCATTAAAGAGTATTTTAAGAGGAAGTGGGCCATAGATCTATAGATGGACGCCATTTAGGGATATCGCCATAAAGGTGGACAAGGCCTGACTCGAGAATTTGTTTGTACGATATGGGTAGGAAATGAAAGCTGTTAGTGAGTATTTTAAAAGGGAGTGGGCTTTAGTTCTATAGGTGGGCGCCTTTTCGAGATATCGCCATAAAGATGGACCAGGGGTGACTCTAGAATTTGTTTGTAGGATATGAGCATCAAGTGAAAGGTGTTAATGTGTATTTTAAGAGGGCGTTGGCCTTAGTTCTATATGTGGACGCCTTTTCGAGATATCGCCATAAACGTGGACCAGGGGTGACTCTAGAATTTGTTTGTACTATATGGGTATCAAATGAAAGGTGTTAATGAGTATTTTAAAAGGGAGTGGGCCTAAGTTCTATAGGTGAACGCATTTCGGAATATCGTTATAAAAGTGGACTTGGGTTGACTCTATAATGCGTTTGTACAATATGGGTGTCAAACGAAAAGTGTAATAAGTGTTTTAAAAGGGAGTGGACCTTTGTTCTATGGGTGGACGCCTTTTCGGGATATCGCCATAAACGTGGACCAGGGGTGACTCTAGAATGCGTTTGTACAATATGGGTATCAAATGAAAGGTGCTAATGAGTATTTTAAAAGAGTGTGGGCCTTAGTTCTATAGGTGGACGCCTTTTCGAGATATCGCCATAAAGGTGGACCAGGGGTGACACTAGAATTTGTTTGTACGATATGGGTATCAAATGAAAGGTGTTAATGAGTATTTTAAAAGGGCGTGGGTCTTAGTTCTATAGGTGGACGCCTTTTCGAGATATCTCCATAAAAGTAGACCAGGGGTGACTCTAGAATTTGTTTGTACGATATGGGTATCAAATGAAAGGTGTTAATGAGTATTTTAAAAGGGCGTGGGCCTTAGTTCTATAGGTGGACGCCTTTTCGAGATATCGACATAAAGGTGGACCAGGGGTGACTCTAGAATTTGTTTATACGATATGGGTATCAAATGAAAGGTAATAATGAGTATTTTAAAAGGGAGTGGGCCTTAGTTCTATAGGTGGATGCCTTTTCGAGATATCGCCATAAAGGTGGACCAAGGGTGACTCTAGAATTTTTTTGTCCGATATGGGTGTCAAATGGAAGTTGTTAATGAGTATTTTAAAAAGGAGTGGGCCTTAGTTCTATAGGTGGACGCCTTTTCGAGATATCGACATGAAGGTGGACCAGGGGTGACTCTAGAATTTGTTTGTACGATATGGGTGTCAAATGAAAGTTGATAATGAGTATTTTAAAAAGGAGTGGGCCTTAGTTCTATATGTGGACGCCTTTTCGAGATATCGCCATAAACGTGGACCAGGGGTGACTCTAGAATGTGTTTGTACGATATGGGTATCAAATTAAAGGTATTAATGAGGGTTTTAAAAGGGAGTGGCCCTTAGTTGTATATGTGAAGGCGTTTTCGAGATATCTACCAAAACGTGGACCAGGGTGATCCAGAACATCATCTGTCGGGTACCGCTAATTTATTTATATATGTAATACCACGTACAGTATTCCTTCCAAGATTCCAAGGGCTTTTGATTTCGCCCTGCAAAACTTTTTCATTTTCTTCTACTTAATATGGTAGGTGTCACACCCATTTTACCAAGTTTTTTTCTAAAGTTATATTTTGCGTCAATAGACCAATGCAATTACCATGTTTCATTCCTTTTTTCGTATTTGGTATATAATTATGGCATTTTTTTCATTTTTCGTAATTTTCGATATCGAAAAAATGGGCGTGGTCATAGTCGGATTTCGGCCATTTTTTACACCAATACAAAGTGAGTTCAGATAAGTACGTGAACTGAGCTTAGTAAAGATATATCGATTTTTTCTCAAGTTATCGTGTTAAAGGCCGAGCGGAAGGAAAGACGGTCGACTGTGTATAAAAACTGGGCGTGGCTTCAACCGATTTCGCCCTTTTTCACAGAAAACAGTTATCGTCCTAGGAGCTAAGCCTCTACCAAATTTCACAAGGATTGGTTAATTTTTGTTCGACTTATGGCATTAAAAGCATCCTAGACAAATTAAATGAAAAAGGGCGGATCCACGCCCATTTTGAAATTTTTTTTTATTTTTGTATTTTGTTGCACCATATCATTACTGGAGTTGAATGTTGGCATAATATACTTATATGCTGTAAAGATATTAACTTTTCTTTTAAAATTTGAATTTAAAAAAAATTTTTTTTAAAAAGTGGGCGTGGTCGTTCTCCGATTTTGCTAATTTTTATCAATCAGACATAAAGTAATAAGAGTAACGTTCCTGCCAAATTTCATCATGATATCTTCAACGACTGCCAAATTACAGCTTGCAAAACTTCTAAATTACCTTCATTTAAAAGTGGGCGGTGCCACGCCCATTGTCCAAAATTTTACTAGTTTTCTATTCTACGTCATAAGCCCAACTCACCTACCAAGTTTCATCGCTTAATGCGTATTTGGTAATGAATTATCGCACTTTTTCGAATTTTCGAAATTTTCGATATCGAAAAAGTGGGCGTGGTTATTGTCCGATATCGTTAATTTTAAATAGCGATCAGAGATGAGTGCCCAGGAACCAAATTTCATCAAGATACCTCAACCCTTGCATTCCTTACTATCTTTTCCGTGGTACCACCCTATCTTATCATGTATGTCTTGCAATTGATACATGGAGTTTCCTTTTGTGGCGAGAACTGTAGCTTTTACAAAAACGGGTGCTAGCTTGGCGTTAAACTTATTCGGTTTGTCGCTCAGAACGAAATTGCGCCGATATACATTTTCACCTACACTGAATGGTTTTACTCTGCTTCGGAGGTTATAGCGTTGAGCTGATTTCTCAAAAGCGTTTTGTATGTTCTTAGCCAACTCAGTACGCACGAGTCGGAGTTTGTCTATGCGGTCTATTACAACGTAGTGTCTGAATACTCTAGGGGGAACCGTAAAAAACAAGCGGCTGAGAAGGTCTGCAGAATCAATTTCTCCAATAATGAGCTTATGGATGAACAATACCCCCAGTAAAATTCTCCGATTTTCCAGAGTGGGTAAGTTAATAAGAAGAAGTCTACTTCTGTATGGAGGAATGTGAAGACTTGAGTCCCAATTAAGGCCGCGCAATGCAAATATCAAAAATTGCTTTTGAACTGACTCAATACGCTTTATATGCTTTTGAGAAACAGGGGACCAAACGCATGAGCAATACTCGAGTATTGGACGAACCAGCGATGTGTAAAGAACCTTAGTGAGATACGGATCAACGAGCTCTTTAGCCCATCTTTTAACAAATCGAAGTAAACCCAACGCTTTGTTGGCAATAGAGGAAATATGCATATTAAAATTCAATTTCGGATCAAAAAGAACACGTAAATCATTTGCAGTAGATATACGCTCCAAAGGCGTACCATCTATTACATGAGGTTTCTATGCTGGCTTCACTCGGTGAAATGTCATATGCTTACATTTAGAGGAATTTAAAGCCAGTAAATTTGTTGAGCATCAACATTGGAATGAGTCCAAGTCGGCCTGAAGAAGATCCAAGGAACTCAAATCGGTAGGACATTAAGTGTAGCAAAGTTTTACATCATCCGCATACATTATAGTATGGGAGTATAATATTGTCTGTGGCAAGTCATTAATGAAAAGGGCAAAGAGCAAAGGGCCTAGATGACTTCCCTGGGGTACGCCGGAGGAAACTCCGAGCGATTCCGACAGATTGCACTTGAACAGGACTTTTTGGGTCCGGTTAGAGAGATAGCTTTTCACCCACATTAATGGGTGAAACGAAAAGCCCAGTAAATCAAGCTTGTGAATAAGTAACTCATGGTTGACGGTATCAAATGCTTTGCTGAAGTCCGTGTAGATGACATCCGTTTGCTTGTTCGCTAAAAATCCTTCCATAACTATAGAGGTGAATACAAGCATATCTTTGACGAATGAAACCGTGTTGGCATGGATATAAAAGACTAGCACACTGATATTGGAGTTGACTGGTAAAAATATGTTCAAAGACTTTAGGAATGACTGAAAGTTTAGCAATACCCCTGTAGTTTTCAACTTTTGACCTACTACCTTTTTTATGCAGGGGTATAATAAAAGACTGTTTCCAAAGTGCCGGGAATGACGCAGATCCCAGAGATAGCTCAAATAATTTTAAAATAGGCTCATACATGTTTTCGCGCAGTACCTAAGCACGCAACTAGGAACACCGTCCGGTCCCGGAGAAAAGGTGGGCTTCAAAGATTGAAGACTCTGAATTACCATATTACCATCAATGGCAGGATTCCTAATGGAATTCGAACTATCAAAGCGATAGGGATATTGACCGGAATGAAAACTACTGGATGAATACGTGGACTTAAAGAACTCAGAAAATAGTTCAGCAACGTCGTCATCAGTGCAAGCTTTTTTACATCCAAAGGTTAATGAGGAAGGATACCCATAAGTTTTCCGCTTTGAATTTACGAAACTGTAAAACTTTTTTGGATTTTTAAAAAATTGGGCTTTACAACAACTCAAGTAATTTTTATAACAAACCTGATTAAGACGGTGAAATTTAGAACGAGGAGCTATTAGATATTTATAGAGGTCTGCAGATGCTCCAAATTTCTTGAATCTCTTCTAAAGCCTAGATTTAATGTTATTAAGTCTGATAAGTTGCCTTGAAAACCAAGGGGGCTTATTCGAACATAGGGTATAGCGAGTAGGAATGCAGGTATCAAAGAAGCCACCAAGCGTACTGTAAAATATAGAGATTGCCGAATCGACATCAGTGCAAGCATAGAGATCCGACCAATCATGGGAAGCCAACAGATCATTGAGCATAATGAAATTCGCTTTGTAGAAGCATATAGATCGGGGACGAGACTGTACTTGAATCCTACGGGGTAGGCTGATATCAAGTGTACGAACAACAAACAATTACGCTGTAGCTACCGAATGAAAGCCTAACTGCTATGAATTCGATATGAGAGATATTGTCTAGCGAAATCAACTCAGATGATAGGTTAGATTCAACAGCAATAAGGACACCTCCCGCTCTAGAGATGCGATCACGCCGATAAACAGCATATTTATTTGAAAAAACCTCAGAATTGTAATTATCAGGCTTTAGCCAGGTCTCCGTAAAAGCTACAACTTGTGCGGAAAAGTTGAAAGAGTTAAGGAATAATGGAACAAGTTTTGATCGTAAACCACGAACATTTTGGTAATTAATGAGAAGACTGGACAGATCAGCAATTACCTTTGTGTTGTTATTACTGTGTTCGTCATACCGTTTTTTGCCTGTAATAAAACAGGTTCAGCCCTCGCCTTTCTTGTGAACAAGTGAACCACAGTATGCTTAGGCCAAAAAGAGGAATCAAGTACCTTATCGATATATTCAACTGAAAGGAATATTTTAAATGAGAAGATGTTTCTCTCATAATTAAAGTTAAATTTATACACATTGATGTTACTAGTGGGTGCAACACCAAGTTTAGAGCAAACGTAATGAGCAATATCATTTTTGATAAGCAAGGTGTGTAATCGGGACACAAATACAGCCCTACGAGATGGCACGGCAGTCACCTGCAAAGGAGTAGCGGATAGCACACCAGAGAGCTGGGAAGGTGCGGCCGTTATAGGACAGTTGACAGAAAACGCATTGCTTGATCTAGCATTGGTTATCGAGCCCGTCAATGAAGTACTATTTTTTTCAGGTACACTTGTATCGCTAGCAACAACCCCGGTATAGGTAACTGTTATTGTTGGAGCTAAAGATACCGGAGGAGGTGTAGGATGAATTGGGGAGTCCAGCGAAATCAACATTGGTGACGTAGAACAAACAGCCGCAAAGGTACCACTATTAGTTCGTGCATCGTTTAATTTGCCAGAGATCGTCTCACTAGAAGTCTCGACACAGCCTTGTGGATATTATTGTGGAGATTCCTGAGCTACATTATTCATAATGTTTTGGTAAGCCTGTTCGTATCAGTCAACGCGGTTGAAGGGACATTCGTAGGAGGACAGCTTTGCCCCTGACTCGAAGACAAGTTGGATACATTGTTGGGCATACATTTCTTACGTTTTGGGAATTCAGATATCACTTTCAATTTTTTAAAGTGAGCTTCCATCGTTTTGAATCTTTCGTTAAGATCACGAAACCCAATAAAAATGTTGTTGAACTCTTTCTGAGTTTGCCTCATAAAAACTCGCATGTAATTTTCTACGGAACGACAATCATGACATGTCCAGTTCAGTCCAATTTTGCTGGATATTAGGTCAACCACCCGACCACCTATGTGAGAGAAACCGGCACATATAACATGAGCCATATTATCACAGAGCCAACAACAAGCATAAGTATCACCACGGGAAATTTTTTTTTGATTGGTGCACTTCTTGACACAGCAATCCAACACAATTGCAAAGTTAAACAAACCCAAAAGAAAAATAGGCAAAAGAAACTATAAGTATAGAATAAATTGAAAAGCTGTTCAAAAAGTATGGTCGAGAGTTATTTTGGAGAACTGGATGCAAATCGCAAGACAGCGTATAGCTAGCAGCGAACACAACAGAAAGCAAAAAGGGCACACAATGACTTGCTAATAGCAGCTACCAACAAAAAGGTATAATTTTTGTGAAAATCTATGATCTATTAGCAACCAAAAACACAAACGACTTTGTTTTACATGAGCCCACCTATCAGATACGCTGGCATTTATAAATTTTTGACATACAAAACTGAACGTTTCGGCGATTCGGATTCGCTGTACTCATTCCTCGTGGCGTGCATTACTACCTTTCGACGACTATCATTTTGTTGCAGGGTACAAACTAGGTTCGCTAAATCGCTGAGCCAATTGCTGAAATCGACTACGGTGGATGCGGTTTAATCGCGGCTTCATACTTAGCCCAGTCTATTCTTTTACTAACGGGAAGCTTGCTTATTAATTCCTCTAATAGGGTAGGGTTGGACAGATGTTGCACCCCATTGACAGACTGTAGGAACACAGAGAGATTTTTGGCCTTTGCTGCGAATGGTATCAGCTTTTCTATGGCAGACTCCAGAATAGGGCTGATTACTTTCTTCTGCTGAATTTGGCTACGTATCAGGGACTCCGGCCGACCAAATCGAAATCGCAATTCCTTCATAACCGCATTCACATTTTTCAGATGATTGAGCAACGATTTGACCACTTCCCTAGTCTCACTCTTTAAAGATTTTCAATTTTCAAAAGATTTGTTGATTATTTTCTAGGTTAGTATAACCGTACGCAGCAGTAGACTTGGTGAACGAACTTGAAAACAAATGCCAGTCCTCCGGTTGACCACTAAACTCAGGCAAGTCTTGCATTTTACGCGGCATTTGATAATGCGTGGTGTGGAAACTATTTAAATATGAATTTGTATTTGTAGCTGCATGAGTTTGAGAGGGCAGAGTACCAAAACCGGCGTTTGGCTGGTAGCCACTATTAAAGCTTGGCATTGTTGTTGGCTGCGAAGCGGTTGTATATGTATGCATGGGCGAGGAACCTGCCAACGACGGCTGTATATAATTGGTGCTACTTAACTGCACCTTTGGCATGAGATTGTGTAAGTTATTTGTAAAATGTAAAAAAATGTAAAAAAAATGTACTCGGTCAGGCGCGTATTCAGGGGGCGGGAGGTTCAAACCACCCCCCCTGAATTTTATATTTAAATAGTTTCCACACCCCGCAATCGCTGACTACTAGTAACGTTCATTATGAAATGCTGCGTAAAATGCAAGACTTGCCTGAGTTTAGTGGTCAACCGGAGGACTGGCCTTTGTTTTCAAGTTCGTTCACCAAGTAAACTGCTGCGTACGGTTATACTAACCTAGAAAATAATCAACGACTTTGAAAATCTTTAAAGAGTGAGAGAATAATGTGAATGCGGTTCCTCCATACTACTATTTCGATTTTGTCGGCCGTAGTCGCTGATACGTAGCCAAATTCAGAAGCTGAAAGTAATCAGCCCTATTCTGGAGTCTGCCATAGAAAAGCTGATACCATTCGCAAGAAAGGCAAAAAATCTCTCTGTGTTCCTACAGTCTGTCAATGGGGTGCAACATTTGTCCAACCCTACCCTATTAGAGGAATTAATAAGCAAGCTTCCCGTTAGTAAAATAATAGACTGGGCTAAGTATGAAGTCGCGATTAAACCGCATCCAACCGTAGTCGATTTCAGCAATTAGCTCAGCGATTTAACGAACCTCGTTTGTACCGTGCAACAAAATGATAGTCGTCGAAAGGTAGTATTGCACGCCACGACGAATGAGTCTAGCGAATCCGGGTCGCCGAAATGTTCATTTGTGTATGTCAAAAATTTATAAATGCCAGCGTATCTGATAGGTGGGCTCATGTAAAACAAAGTCTTTTGTGTTTTTCGTCCCTAAGAGTTTGACATTCATCTCGATATTGCCGTAACCGAAAGTTGTGCATGAGCGGTGGTTGTCAACGCACACACAACAAGCTGTTACATGAGACCAGTTGCGCTATGAACGTTGTAGCAGCAACGCCGAATGAACCACCACTTGTAGGTACCACAACTCTGACGGAATCGATGTTAAGCCGCTCATCCGACACAACTAAACGTCAAGGACTGTTATTCCGCGTACTGCCAGTGACATTTTATGGGCCCCGTAAGAAGGTAGACACGTTTGCCATGCTTAATGAATGATCGTCCATTGCGATGATGGACAGAAGCCTCCTGGACAAACTAGGCATCCGCGGAGAATAACATAATCTAAACATGCAATGGTTTGGAGGTAGAAATGCCCTAGAAGCTGCTACGGTCGTTGATATGGAAATAAGCGGAAGAGGATTAGGGAAGCGCCACGGAGTGCGCCGCGTTTATGTTTTGCCAAATCTAAATCTCCCGGTTCAAAGACTGAGTAATGACGATATACGTATTTTGGCTGATCGTAATTTGCCAAATATGCCTACCCCGTTTTCCAACGCTACTCTAATGATTCTCATAGAACTAGATCACTGCTACTTAGGTCTTCCATCCGTCACAACGCATCTGGCCGACCGAGGACCATATGCCGCCGATACGGAGCTTAGATGGGTAGTCCTCGGGCCGACTCACCACAGAGTTTTCCCAAGTGCAGCGTGTATACACGTATAGGAGATACCTGATCTTCATGCCCTTGTTGAATAATATTTTAATGTTGAAAGCTTTGGAGTGCGGTCTGCTCCGGTTTTAAAAAGTCATGAAGATACGCGCGCCGAACGCATACTAGAGCAAAAGACTGTAATGGTAAATGGTAGGTTCCAAACTGGTCTCCTTTGGAAGAGCGATTGCGTCTAATTGCCTGATAGCTATTTCATGGCCAAGAACAGATTGTTTGGAATGGAGCGCAAATTTAAGAAGGACCACATTTTCGCCGCGCAATATAAACAAATCATACACAGCTACATTGAGAAAGGTTACGCTAGAAAACTGACGGCTGCTGAACGTGAAACGAGGACTGAGAAGTTGTGGTATCTGCCGCATTTCGCTGTAGTGAATCCTAATAAACCCGGGAAATAGCGAGTTTTTCTAAACTAGTGTTTGCAAGAGTATCAGCCGTCGGCGGTTTTCAATTTTCGCAATGGATCAGTTGGCATATGTGGCGACATAGCAGAGATGTATGATCAAATTTATGTTCGGCCTGAAGACAGATGCGCCAGAGGTTTCTATGGAGAGAGGATGACACGGATCAACAAAGCGTTTATGAAATGCAAGTCATGACATTCGGCGCAGCGTGCTCACCGTGTGCAGCTCAATTTGTAAAAACGATGAATGCGTTAGATTATGCTTGTCAATTTCCTCAAGCGGTGGAGTCTATAGTAAAGCGTCAATATGTGGACGATTTTGTGGACAGCTTTGAATCGGTGGAGCAGTCAATAAGTGTAGCCAAGCAAGTTTCCGAAATACACAAGGCAGCTGGACTCCAAATGCGAGGGTATATATCCAATCCGATTCCTGTGTTGGAAGGCAGCGTTAAGATAGGTGCTTCAATGCCAATAGTCTGTCCACCGTAGCAGCCGAAAGATGATTCGTTCAAGTATGAGTTGAGATTCCCAAGATTGGAGGCAGAAGTCATCAGTGGTAGCAGGCCACCAACGAAACGTGAAGTACTTACCTACGTTATGTCCATTTTTGATCCTTTGGGATTTTTAAGTCATTTGGTAGTTGGAGCTATGTTGATTATGCGCGAAATATGGCGGCGCAAGATTGTTTGGGACCATACATGTTAAATTTCAATTAGAATTAGCAATTGATGCAATTGGTTTATATTCTGTAATTCATTAAACAATTAGAAAGGTTCACCTAATTCCCATTAGATAATTGAAATTTTTATTCTAATGATAAATCTAATTGCAATTAGGTGCCATTAGCAAAACAAATTGGTTACCTTTACAATTAGAAATCTAATTGACTTCTGCTAATGCAATTAGATATTCAATAATTGATTCTAATTCAAGCTAATTGGGCCCGTTGCGAACTAAGAAAACAAAACTGAAAGTTAAACATCAACAACATAAGAGGTGTTTAGTTCCTCACCTTTTTTTTCAAATTATGAGCTTAATAATATTTATTTACATAAATTTATTAATAACTACATACACATACATAATACTTACCTATTCTTACTAATAAAGTAACTAAAATGATAAATAACTTTGAATAAGATGAAGATGAGTCTTAAAGACATTGAAAGCAAACTTGCCGATGCCAAGGTTTTTTATAATTTATATGGCATCGATAATGAACTGGAATTTTGGTACAGGGCTCGCCAAAATCAGGGACAACATATCTTGTATGTGCCTTCCAGAAGACAGCATTCCATCCAAAAATAAGAGAAGCACTTGAAGTTCTGCTTGCAATACCCTGTACAACCGCAAATGTGGAACGATCGTTCAGCACTCTAAGCAGGGTAAAGACGTGGTCGAGAACAACAATGGCAGAATCTCGTCTTAATTGTAAATACATTTTTTTTAAATATATTTATTTTATTTATTTATTTATTTTTTTTTTTTTTTCAAAGGTTTGTTTATGCTGACTGCTCACAGAAAATTGGTAGCTTAAAATGATAAGGAGTTAAGGGATCTAATTTAGATGAATTTACAATAAATTTTATTATTAATAATATTAAAATATAAATTATACCTACTTAGCAGATTTCGTAATACTCAGAGAATGAGTACTGCAATTTAAAATACATCTCTGTAACTAAATAAAATATGTGGAAAAATACAATTTCTGAAACTAATTTGGGGGATCACATTTCTAAAGTCATTACACCTTGTGCCGTCTATTAAATTAATCTATCTAATTCAACAAAACTTTGAATTACCAAATCCTAGACATGGTAGAATATTTTAATGAAAAGTTAATAACTCACAGGCTTTTTGCAATAAATCTATAAAATTTTGTTTTAGAGTAGGCAAATGTTTTGTCTACAAAAAGAATATACAGGCGAGTTATTAACTTTTCACTAAAGTGTCCCATTAAAAAAACAATGTTTTCTTGCAAACGAAGAGGAGTCTCGAAAAGTGCAATTTTGTATCGATATTACCTATACATTTTTGCTTTGTTGTTGAAATTCTAGAGATCACTTAAAAAAACATGTGCGGTTTTGACGCGGCTTTGCCCACCCTCTCAATAAAAATGCAATGAAGGAAATCTCTCATCAAGTAAATCAAATGAAAATATGATCAAGAATATTTTTTTGTATTACGCCATAATAAAAAACATAGCAAAACTTTATCAGGCATTGTTTGACAATCCCAAAGGAGGAGCGACCAAGACCCCAGCGGGTTAGGGGATCAGAGTATACCCGCGGTAGGTATGCCTGTCATAAGAGGCGACTAAAATACTAGATTCAAGGGGCTGTGTAGGGCAACCCTTCAGGTTGCCAGCGCAATATATAGCTTCGCCAAACCCAATTGTCAACCTCACCTATCCGCGGCGAATCCTGTTTCACTAACAGACTAGGCTCTGGCGACCCCAAGCTCCTCATGGAACTTGGGGGTGGGGAGGGAGGCAATGGCCTGAAGGTTTAATGTGGCCACATAAATCGTTCTCGAGATGGTCGGGCTAGCACCTTAATGGTGCTGTGGTACCGGAGCGTACCGGATCTATATCCGGCAAAGGACCATCACATCGATAAAACTCCCCAAAGCCTTAGGGGAGCAACCTTATCGCTACAACAACAACAACAACAGGAGCGACCAAGCACGTTCATTGATGTATTAAATAATTGTTCCGTGTCTTTTTCCCTACGGTACATCGATATATAAAAATTGCTGCGACGCTTCCAGTTTCCATTGCTCCTAGCGAACGGTCTTCCTCTTCACTTCGAAGGTTAAAAACTTATCTAAGAAATACAATGGGTCAGGAGAGGATGAATGGGCTGGCTCTACTCAACATCTACTCTACTATTGAAGTAACTCATGAAGAAATCCTAAACAAAATGGCAAAACAAACAAGAAAAATAAATATTGTTTTGTAGAAAGAAAGAAACATTTGAAATAAATAAAAGTATAAATATGTAATATGTAAAAATATAAATATGTGTATATTTACAGGTAATTATTATTTACTGACACTTTGGCCAAAACCCTCCCCCCCCCCCCCCCCCAAATTTTTTTCTGGCTACGCGCCTGTACTCGGTACAAAAGGCGATAAATTATCCGGATCCCTATACAACAAAAATACTTGCTAACATATTTTACGTCGTACTCGATTGTTCTATGTTTTTAATTGCGGAAAATTTTAGAAATGTTAATAACCAGTGGGAAAAATAATTTCACTTGCAAAGTTTGCTAACACCCTTAGCCAAAGCAAATGTCAAATTCTTCTTCTTATGATTTGGCTACTTTTCCATATCATATGGCGCCAGTGTCGCTCAATCTACCGTTCTCCATATAAATACATGCAATCTACTCATAATGCATAAGCTTGTGTTAAACTCATCTATATGAAAAACTGTTTATGTGACGGAGCTTCAAGCCCTAACAAGTAGCGCAAGCCTTAACAGCTGATCCCTCATAATTAGCACACACATACAAGCATCACTAATGACCAAACTAAGAAAATGTTTAACGAAATTCCAGTTAATTTTTAAATAGACATAAATTGTGATAATTTTGGAATATATAGCATTTAAGACACCTTATTTTCCGTAGTTAAGAGAAACTGTTTGCCTATATTCAATTGTTTTGTTTATTTTTCCTACATTTTTATTTTTAGTATTGATATAAAGATTGATGGCGGCCACCCTTGTGTGATGGTAGCGTGCACCGCTTACCACACCGTATGCCCTGGGTTCGCACCCCGGGCAAAGCAACATCAAAATTTTAGAAATAAGGTTTTTAAATTAGAAGAAGATTTTTCTAAGCGAGGTCGCCCCTCGGCAGTGCTTGGCAAGCGCTCCGGGTGTATTTCTGCCATGAAAAGCTCTCAGTGAAAACTCATCTGCCTTGCAGATGCCGTTCGGAGTCGGCATAAAACTTGTAGGTCCTGTCCAGCCAATTTGTAGGGAAAATCAGGAGGAGCACGACGCCAATTGGAAGAGAAGCTCGGCCTTAGACCTCTTCGGAGGTTATCGCGCCTTACATTTATTTTTTATTTACAAAGATTGAAGGTATATTGATGCAAAGCAACTCTGCTCTTCCTGTTGTCCTTCAGTCCACTCCATTCGAATGCCTTAGTTTACTGCCTTTCACTCGCTACATTAGCCATCATCTCCTCGCAAAGATCCTGAGCCAGATAAATAATTTTGTATATAAATGCAACAACAACGATTTTAGCCAGATAAATTCAGATAGATGCCTGGTTCAATTTAGGTGCCAGATAATTTGTTTATTTCGTGTCGTTAATTTGGCAACACTGCCTTTTATTAACCTAATTTTTCAAAACTAGATGTCACTGCCTGACCCCTACGGTTCTCAAGTCGCCTAATGATCCAGAGATTTCCCGTGAGCATTGAGCGTGATACGGAGCTAGAAAACTGACTGGATAATGGCTGATATTTCCGTTGAAATATAAATATAGGGAATCTGTGGCTTCCAACAAACGTACGGAAAACAAAATCGATTTAAAATATAGTCAAAAACCGTGAGAAACTTAATAATATTTAAGCGCCACACGTGTAACTTGGTAACCTCATGAAAAACTTCACACCTGGAGCTGTTTCACACGAGCGGATTTTCTGAACGAATTTTCTACGTTCAATAAAATGCAGAAGAGCAGATTAATATAAACGCTTTGGTTGTTTCCAAGCACATATAACGGCAAAGCATAGCTTCGCGCCTTGACTCCAGAAGAATGTTGCATGTGACACCAGAGATACTAGGACGACGATGACTATCTCATCAGCCTCCGTCGGTATTGTGCAAGCTTAGTTATTCTTCGGCATTAATGTAACCATAAGGCCCAGGAAACGTGCTGCTTCGACGAGATGGTTCAGAATGATAAAGCTTGATTTCAGGGACATGGAAGGGGTGGATTATATAGCTCCATTAGGCACTTGGTCGCCAGCTAATGGAACAGGATTCACCATGGTTAGGTAAGGTTTACCATTGGAGAAGTTATAAATTTCAGAGGGAACCCCTTGAAAGGGTTGTGCTACACAACCCCTTTTAACAAAGGGTCCTTTGCCGGATATGGATCAGTTACGTGCCGGTAACAAGCACTCTTAAGGTACCAGCTCGATCATCTGAGGAAACTTCAATATGACCACGTTCAATATTCTAGGTCAAATACCCCCCCCCCCCCCCCCAGTAAGGGTTCCTTAGGAGATTGTTTCCTTCCAATTGGTAGGGTGTTGTTTGCTGTAAGTTGGCCCGTAACTTACTTTACTTCGGTATGGTACGCCCAGCACACTACTTCTATACCAGGGTTGTCGTTACAACAATTACATTTAAATACATGTCCCCAGGGAGATTTCTTTTGGAGACTCTCTGCCTGTCGATCATGTTGTAACTAACTAGTCCATTAGAATTAACAACTGAATGACTTTCATCAAAACTTTTGTGTTCAGTAAGAATATTTATTATTTGTTTATGGCTACATATTGTCATCTCTTCATTTATAAAATTTGAAATAGGTTTATCAAGCTGTTATTACTGTAAATTCGTATGGAAATGTTATTTTGAAAAATTGTATTCGTTAGTTCTGTGTATTATATATTCAGTTAATTTAACCGCTGAGCAGGTATTCCATTATAAATAAACGTATTATACGCGATACATCTTCCGTAGCATTGTAATCAATATTTGACTTGACATCAGCTTCAGTTTGCCATACTTTTGGGCTTGACTCTGGTGTTAGATGTAATACTGGTACATTCCAATCTAGGAATGATTTACTATCACGCTCTAACTTATGAGTATATATTGGATTATTTTCAAAGTAGTGCTTTGGCTTTTTGCAACGTAACATCTCGGCTTTTCTCAAACGCTTTGCCAACGCTCTAAATCGTGAAAACCATCCTTTAGTATTTTCAAAGAAACTTCTAAATCTCGGTTCGGCTGAACCAATCAAATCCAATATTACTAATATATCCCATGCATTTAAAGTACCATTCCCTACCCAATCGTAAGCTAAATGACGAGACCCATAAGCGGTATCGGGCCAATTCCCATTGCGTACAGACTCGCTACCATCAAAGAAAATGAACATTAAACTGAGTGTTGATCCACGAAACTGATTAAGCGCGCCTTGTAAAACGTGCGCCATATTAAGTAGCATAGCGCATGGTACTCCTTCTACAGCGCCTACATAATCTTCTTTATTTTTGCTATCATAGTGGCAGGTTAGCACTAGAAACCGTTTCGCATTTGGATTAAGTTTTGCAATTATGTTATAAAAATGTAATACGCACCATTTACTCAATCTCTCTTGACATTCATAATTCTCAACAGACCAATGCATCTCACGTAAACTATCACTGATGTATTTGTGTACTCGCGTATGCCCGGCTGTGCCAACCGCACGTGGTATAAGAATATTTTTCACTGCATCACGTAAATGTCCGGCGTCTTCAAGTTCTCCATACGTTGACAATTCTTTTTCAGATAGCTCGTAAACATGATGAGGTGTCTTTAAGTAAATAATTTAGTTCGTCAGTGTTTAAATTTAAACGGTAATAGTCTAGAAACGGGGTCGACTGCTAATAAGGAAAATAAAAATTTTAAATCGTCCAAAAAATATTAACGAAAAACCGAAAAATGACCCAGGTGGTGGGATCCATATTATTTTTGCGCAGAACACCTTTCTGCGTTGGCGGCCTTCGGCAGCCCTAATAAAAAATTACCTTGTCCGGTTCACCAATGGGGTGGGATCAAAATTAAATGCGTCCAAAATCCCTTTGTACACAAAATTTTTTTTCAGTACACATTACAACAACCACATGAAAATTGCCAACTTCAACTGCAAATATCTCCGGACTTCCGCTTTCGGATTATTGTTGTCGAGATTAATATGGGTCTTTTAACACCTCTCTCGATACTAGCATTCGACACCTGTTCTAGACTTTTACCAAAGTATCAATGCAACATATTTAATTAAGGAGCGTTCTAATTTCATCGATTATTACCTGACAGCGTCCCACAGGATATTCAACACACAAATATTGTTTAACACATACACTGATGCTTAGTATGAAAAAGGTGATAAAATTTGAGCTGCTTGCCATATTGAAGTTTCCTTTTTAAATAGTTTTAAGTACTTATGTCACAGTTTCAAATGGTTAACTAAACTTGCTCTTGTACTCTATCCAGATATTTGCCCCACAGAAGCAGCAAGTCGTTTGTCTAGACATTTTTTATACCTTTCATGAAAATGAAATGGTATATTAATTTCGTCACGAAACCGAAAATTGTAAGTCCTTAAAGGAAAATAGATAGACCCACCATTAAGTATACCGAAATAATCAGGTTGAAGAGCTGAGTTGATTTAGCCATGTCCGTCTGTCCGTCTGTCTGTTTGTATGCAAACTAGTCCCTCAATTTTTGAGATATCTTGATAAAATTTGGTGAGCGGGTGTATTTGGGTGTCCGATTAGACATTTGTCGGAACCGACCGGATCGGACCACTATAGCATATATCCTCCATACAACCGATTTTTCAGAAAAAGAGGATTTTTGTAATTACCCAATTTAACAGATTGAAGCTTCAAACTTCACCATATACTTTCGTATATTGTACATATTGATGCCTGAAAAAATTTATGAGATCGGTCGTATATAGAGTATATATCCCCCACAACCGATTGTTCAGATAAGGAACTTTTCGTAATTACTGCCCTATTTTAAGAGCTAGAGGCTTCAAATTTCAACGAATGCTTACGTATATAGCATATATTGTTGTCTGAAAAAATCATAAAGATCGGTGGTATATATAGTATATATATGGCGGTATATATAGTATATATATATATATTTTCGCAAATTTTAGCCCCATTTTAACAGCTAGAAGCTTCAAATTTCACCGAATATTTACATATATAGCATATATTGTTGTCTGAAAAAATCATAGAGATCGGTTGTATATATAGTATATATCTCATACAACCGATTGTTCAGATAAGAAACTTTTTGCAATTTCTACCCCATTTTAACAGCTATAAGCTTCAAATTTCACCGATTGCTTACGTATATAGCATATATTGTTTTCTGAAAAAATCATAGAGATCGGTTGTATATATAGTATATATCTCATATAACCGATTGTTCAGATAAGAAACTTTTTGCAATTTCTACCCCATTTTAACAGCTATAAGCTTCAAATTTCACCGATTGCTTACGTATATAGCATATATTGTTTTCTGAAAAAATCATAGAGATCGGTTGTATACATAGTATATATCTCATACAACCGATTGTTCAGATAAGAAACTTTTTGCAATTTCTACCCCATTTTAACAGCTATAAGCTTCAAATTTCATCGATTGCTTACGTATATAGCATATATTGTTTTCTGAAAAAATCATATAGATCGGTTGTATATATAGTATATATCTCATACAACCGATTGTTCAGATAAGAAACTTTTTGCAATTTCTACCCCATTTTAACAGCTATAAGCTTCAAATTTCACCGATTGCTTACGTATATAGCATATATTGTTTTCTGAAAAAATCATAGAGATCGGTTGTATATATAGTATATATCTCATACAACCGATTGTTCAGATAAGAAACTTTTTGCAATTTCTACCCCATTATTTAACAGCTATAAGCTTCAAATTTCACCGATTGCTTACGTTTATAGCATATATGGTTTTCTGAAAAAATCATAGAGATCGGTGGTATATATAGTATATATCTCATACAACCGATTGTTCAGATAAGAAACTTTTCGCAATTTCTACCCCATTTTAACAGCTATAAGCTTCAAATTTCACTGATTGCTTACGTATATAGCATATATTGTTGTCTGAAAAAATCATAGAGATCGGTTGTATATATAGTATATATCTCATACAACCATTGTTCAGATAAGAAACTTTTCGCAATTTCTACCACATTTTAACAGTTATAAGCTTCAAATTTCACCGACTGCTTACGTATATAGTATTTATTGTTGTGTCAAAAAATCATAGAGATCGGTGATATATATAATATATATATATATGATGGTATATATAGTATATATATATTTTTTTTACGATTTCGGCCCCATTTTAACAGCTAGAAGCTTCAAATTTCACCAAATGCTTACGTGTATAGCATATATTGATGTCTGAAAAAATCATAGAGATCGGTGGTATATATAGTATATATCTCATACAACCGATTGTTCAGATAAGAAACTTTTCGCAATTTCTACCCCATTTTAACAGCTATAAGCTTCAAATTTCACTGATTGCTTACGTATATAGCATATATTGTTGTCTGAAAAAATCATAGAGATCGGTTGTATATATAGTATATATCTCATACAACCATTGTTCAGATAAGAAACTTTTCGCAATTTCTACCACATTTTAACAGTTATAAGCTTCAAATTTCACCGACTGCTTACGTATATAGTATTTATTGTTGTGTCAAAAAATCATAGAGGTCGGTGATATATATAATATATATATATGATGGTATATATAGTATATATATATTTTTTTTACGATTTCGGCCCCATTTTAACAGCTAGAAGCTTCAAATTTCACAAAATGCTTACGTATATAGCATATATTGTTGTCTGAAAAAATCATAGAGATCGGTGGTATATATATTATATACTTCATATAAACTGTCATTTTGACCCCTTTTTACGGCTAGAAGCTTCAAAATTCATCAAATTTGATCAAATAGTTACGTTTACGTCATATATTTTTGAAATACGTGATTCGTAGTCATAATTTTTACATGCAGACCACAAAAAACGCGAAGCTTTGCATCCTCACACAGATTACCTACCTATTTTTTATTTTATATTTATCTTAAAAATCGTTTAGATATGTTCAAATTTCACCAAATGCTTACGTGTATAGCATATATTGTTGTCTGAGAAAATCATAGATACCGGTGATATATATAGTATATATCCCATACAACCGATTGTTCAGATAAGAAACTTTGCGCAATTTCTTCCCCATTTTAACAGCTAGAAGCTTCAAATTTCACCAAATGCTTACGTGTATAGCATATATTGTTGTCTGAAAAAATCATAGAGATCGGTGGTATATATATTATATACTTCATATAAACTGTCATTTTGACCCCTTTTTTACGGCTAGAAGCTTCAAAATTCATCAAATTTGATCAAATAGTTACGTATACGTCATATATTTTTGAAATACGTGATTCGTAGTCATAATTTTTACATGCAGACCACAAAAAACGCGAAGCTTTGCATCCTCACACAGATTACCTACCTATTTTTTATTTTATATTTATCTTAAAAATCGTTTAGATATGTTCAAATTTCACCAAATGCTTACGTGTATAGCATATATTGTTGTCTGAGAAAATCATAGATACCGGTGATATATATAGTATATATCCCATACAACCGATTGTTCAGATAAGAAACTTTGCGCAATTTCTTCCCCATTTTAACAGCTAGAAGCTTCAAATTTCACAAAATGCTTACGTATATAGCATATATTGTTGTCTGAAAAAATCATAGAGATCGGTGGTATATATATTATATACTTCATATAAACTGTCATTTTGACCCCTTTTTTACGGCTAGAAGCTTCAAAATTCATCAAATTTTATCAAATAGTTACGTTTACGTCACATATTGTTGAAATACGTGAATCGTAGTCATAGTTTTTACACGCAGACCCCAAAAAACCTGAAACTTTGCATCCACACAAAGTACCTACCTGTTTTTTATTTTATATTTATCTTAAAAATCGTTAAGGTATGTATGTAGATCTGTTCACTATATATTTCTTATCTTATACATCCGATTATTCGGAGATTACGAACGGGATAAGATTATTGTTAAGCCCTATTCATGAAAGGTATGAAGTCTTCGGCACAGCCGAAGACAGTCCCGTTCTTACTTGTTAATTTTTAATTTTTATAAGGTGTTTTTCTTCGTGTTACTTACATGCCTGTTTGTTTTTTAGTATTCGTACCCACATTGCTTGTTTGATTTGGTAGGGTTTTTTATGTTGATAGCTGCATATGTTTTTCTTTAAAACCGCTCATAGTGTACCACGTATCCGCAATGATAGCAATGATACTGTTTGCTTAATATATCAAATATTTTTGGTAATTAAAATTATACGTGCCTAACATAGATTGGTGGTCGGTGCAGTAGAATTAAGAAAATTATTCTGCTAGTAGTGGAGCAAGCAGTTAAGGGCCTGGCAAAGTTGACATAGCCATAACGCCATAGTCATAACCATGTTTTTACTTATACATATCAATTGGCATTGGTGCCTTAGCCAAAAAATTTTGAAATTTTTATAAAAACGATGAAAACGCAACAAATTACAAACACATTGCACAAATAATAAGGGTCTTAGTCAAACCGTATCCAAAACAATTAATAAAACATACAACAAGTTAATAAATTCACCAACTGAAATGTGTAGCACAACCCTTTCAAGGGGATGCCAGCGCAGTTTATAGCTTCTCCAACCCGATTGTCAACCTCACCTACCTGTGGCGATTCTTGTTCTTTAGCAACCTAGACTCTGACTATATCGTTATAGCTGAGATAAAGTCCGATAGTTTTTAAGCGCAATTTGACTCTTTTTCGGGTAAAAGTCTAGAGCAGGGGTATAGAGGTGTCAATAAATGCGTATTGACTTCGACAATAATAATCCGAAGGCGGAAATTTCTATCTGTGTCGGGAGGTTTTTGCAGTTGAAATTGGCAATTTTCATGTGGTTGGTGTAAGGTTGTTGTGTGCTGAGAAAAATTTTGTGTACAAAGGGACTTTGCACGGATTTAATTTTGATCCCGCGGTTAATTTTTCAGTTTTTCGTTAATATCTTTTGAGCGGGTTAAAAGTTGTATTGTACGCCTTCGGAATATTAATACTAATGTCAAGACGCTTCATTTGACACCTTTCCCGATATTTTTGGACGTGTATTAGCAGTCGACCCCTATTCTAGACTATTACCCTTTGTCAACGCTTCCCAAGGAAGCCAGTTCTATGTACCGAAGCGACTCGGCATTTTCCCGACCAGGGACTGTCATTTCAGTCAAACCCCCATTTAACTTGTTGCATCCCTCCCACAAATTGTCATCCTCCCAGCAGAGCCTTGCAGCGAGACTGCGCCATATTCTCCTGCTCCGGGAAGGTATCGAACAAAATCCGGGACCTGTACCTGACCCCGGTCCAGATAAATGGGTTTGCTGCTTTTGCGTAGTCACCCGTCACTTAACCCCAGAGTAACGACGGCTCCCCCGTTGCACTTCAGAGTTCTGAAGTTAAACTGTAATGTGTTAACTGGGAAGACCACGGAGATAGCTGGTTTCATGAAGCGGCATAAAATCCGCATTGCTGCGATCCAAGTGACCAAACTTACAGCGATATCTGCTCTGCAGATCTGCTCTGGGTATAACGTCCACAGAAAAGATCTCGAGAGCGGAAATGGAGGCGGTCTCACGTTTATCTCCCACCACTCAGTGCAATATAATTTATTTGATCCCGACATCGGCGCAGGGACAGTGTCCTGGAACGTCAAGGGATATCTGTCCGGTAAGGCGATGTAAACTTAGAAATCATCAACATCGACTTTCCTCCTGTCCTCTGTTGCCCCAGCGGATACTGCCCTGACATCAGCGCACTACTCACAGGCGATAATTGCATTATTTTAGGCGATTTCAATGCCCACCACGATCTGTGGCATTCTAACCTACATGCGGGATGTGATGTTGGCGGACAAAATAAAGCAAACGACGTTCTGCACAATAAACGGAGCTACCCCCACTCGTATGGTAGAAAGCTGCCACAGTTCGCCAGATCTATCCATCGTTTGCGCAGGACTATTAAACTGCGTCAACTGGCAGCGGATGGTAACATTGGCATCTGTCCGCCTGCTTTTACTAATTCCGCTCGAGCGATCTGCCGACTTAATCACCACTGAGAACCCGCACTTTCATCAATTTTAAGAAAGGAAAGTGGGATGATTACAAAATATTATTCTGACAATCGCTTTGCTGTCCTCCCTGTACCGACTGGTGGCCGGAACGTGCTTTGCGCAAGGTTATCGAATCCGCCTCTGCTCGATTTATTTCCGCAGGAATAATTCCCTAAATCCGGCCACATATTCCGGCAGAGGTCGCAAATTTAGCGAGAGAACGTGTCCTTATAAGAAAGCACAACCCCGGCAACCCACAAATAAGGGATATAAACAAAAGCATCAGATTGCTTGTGCATGAATACACGCGGGCGAAATGGGAGGAGCACCTAAAGAATTTTAACCTCCCTGCCGATGTGGGTAAGCTTTGGTCAACAAGTCCCTACCGAATCCGACTAAGCACAATGACAAAATCTCCATCGCCTTTGGCGATAAAATTGTGTCGGATGCGCAAAAATGCGCGAGCGCTTTTTGTCGACAATATGTAATGCATTCTACCGTTGACAAAGTCAGACGGCGGGCCAACAGACGCACATACGAGCATAAATACAGCGCGTTCCCAATTACCATCACCGCCAAAGAGGTATAAGATGCCATCGCTCATGCTACACCGTCTACAGCAGAAGGCCCAGACGGCATAACCATGTCGATGCTTACAAACCTAGGCAAAGAGGGATTTAATTATCGTCCGATATCTCTCCTATCGTCAGTAGCCAAGACACTTGAAGCCATTCTGCTTCCCTATTTTATGCCATTATCATACAGATAAATAGCGGATTAAATCAAACCCCCCCCCCCCCCCCCCCATAGGACAGTACTCGTGGCGTTAGACCTGTCAAAACCTTCAACCAGGGCACGTTACTTCAAGACCTGGAATGTTCTCCCTTCCTCCAAGTCTCAAAAGGTAGACCGCTAATTATCTGTCTGGTCGGCAAGCATAGGTGCTATTCAGGAATGTAACATCCTAACCAAGAAGAATTAAACAAGGGGTGACACAGGGTGGTGTCCTATCCCCACTTTTGTTTATCTTCTACATATCAAAACTACCTTCACCACCAGAAGGTGTTACTATAGTTTCCTATGCAGATGACTATACAACAATGGCCACAAGCCCAGGCCCACAGATCGATGAACTTTTTAACAAAATAAAAAGCTATCTCCCTGATCTCTCCAGTTTCTTCGCTTCGCGAAACCTGACATTGTCACCGACTAAATCATCGGCGATCTTATTTACAACTTGGACGCTCCAAAATCATGAGTGTGACGTTCGAACAGGATCTTCATTTTGGAGAGCATGCAACCACAATTGTACCGAAAATCCAGGGCCGTAAAAAAATCCTCAAATCTCTTGTTGACAGTACTTGGGACAAAGATAACGAAACGCTCTTTACCACTTACAAAGCAATTGGCCAGCCGATTGTGTGCTACGCGTCCCCGATATAGTCTCCAAGCCTAAAGGCTACCCACTCGAAGAAGCTACAGGCCTGCCAAAATACCGCCCTTATAACCGCTACGGGTTGTCTTCCGCAGTTTCTGTTGAATACCTAGAAAACTGGGCATCTCAACAGATATCTGATTGATGAGGCTACACCGCCCTGAGGCTTAAGGAGCCATCTCCGTAAGCATTACGAGGAAATACCGCACCTGAGAATACAGGCGCATGAAGCTAAAAAGCACAAGCAGGTCCTCAGTGAAATCCACAAACAGTCGTCGGACCTCTATGCCAGGAATTGCTCGGTGAATCTAAAGACAAAAAAAAAACGTATCAAGATATCTCAAAAAGGTACCAAAAATATCTCTAAGACTGACTAATTTGCTTTCCAACAGACAGACAGGCACGGCTTATACAACTCATATAGTCATCCTTGGAGGGTGGGGCCGTGTGTAGAAGTCCACGAAAGTGGGGAAAGCTTCTGACCGCCATTCACCTGGGTGCGGCTGCAAGCGGGCGTCTATCTTGGAGCAAGCGGCTCGCTATATAAACGTGCCAAGTAATATTTTCACCCCCGCTGAGCGGGTTGTTCGCTGGGCTTGGGACCCGCCACGTAAAACCATACTCCAATGAAATATAACAACAAGCCTCGGATAAATACACTCTCTATTGATGACGAACATGGCAAACGTTTGAAGGACAATGAATTGAGGGCATGCACCTGGAACGTCCGCTCCCTGAATGGGATTGGTGCAGATGCCCGGCTGGTTGATGTCCTCGTCAAAGCAAAATCTGACATCACCGCCATCCAAGAAATGCGTTGGACGAAGCAAGGAAGAAAAAAGATCAAAAATTGTGACATATATTGGAGTGGCCATGCGAATAAGCGCAGTTTCGGCGTCGGATTCGTGGTGGGAGAGAGACTTTGTCGCCAAGTGCTGGCGTTCACGCCTGTGGACGAGACGCCGCTATCCGAATAAAAGCAAAATTTTTTAATATATCATTCATCTGCGCACATGCGCCGACAGAGGAGAAAGACGATGAGGTGAAAGACACTTTTTATGAACAATTAGAACGCACATACGAGCACTGCCCCCGTCATGATATAAAAGTCGTGCTTGGCGACTTTAACGCCAGGGTGGGCAAAGAAGGTGTTTTTGGCCCTACAGTCGGAAAGTTCAGCCTACACAATGAAACTTCTCCTAACGGACTGAGGCTGATTGACTTTGCCGGAGTTCGAAACATGGTCATATCAAGCACGAGGTTCATGCATAAAAAGATACATCAAGCTACATGGCTGTCTCCTGATCGAAATACTCGCAATCAGATCGATCACGTTGTGATAGACGGACGGCATGCCTCCAGTGTTTTAGATGTGCGAACGATCCGAGGACCTAACATCGATTCGGACCATTATCTCGTGGCAGCCAAAATACGCACCCGCCTCAACGCGGCTAAAAACAAGGAACAAAAAACACAAGGAAAGCTAGACGTCGAAAAGCTTCAATCACAACAGACTGCCAATGATTTCGCAACTCGACTCTCACACCTGCTCTCTGAGGGCATAACTCATCCTGAAGGAATACAGGAGCAGTGGGAGCATATCTCCAAAGCACTTCGTACCTCCGCCGAGGAAAAAATTGGTTACCGGCGGCCACGAAAAAACAACTGGTATGATGAAGAATGCCGCGTTGCAACCGAAAGAAAAGACGCTGACTACAGGTCTACGTTAAAAGCGAGCGCGACAAGAGGAGTGTGTGAACGCTATCGTGAGTTGAAAAGGGAAGCGAGACGCCTTTTCAGGAAGAAAAAAGCAGAAGCAGAAAGGCGTGAGTGCGAGGAGCTTGAGCTGCTAGCCACCAGGAATAACGCCTGAAAATTCTACCAAAAAATACGCCGACAGACGGAAGGTTTTAAGACCGGGGCAAACTCTTGTAGGAATGAAAACGGCGACCTTGTAACTGATGTCCAGAGAGTGCTTAGATTATGGAGGGAACACTTCTCTGCTCTCCTAAATGGAGGCAGCAATTCACCGCGCAGAGATGAAGAACCCGATCCCGCAATCGATGATGATGGAATATATGTCCCCCCGCCCGATTATGACGAAGTTAGAATAGCAATAACCAGATTGAAAAACAACAGGGCCGTGGGCGCTGATGGATTGCCTGCGGAGCTATTCAAGTTCGGCGGCGAGGAGTTGGTAAGGCGCATGCAGCAGCTTCTTAGCAAAATATGGGCGGACGAAAGCATGCCCGACGGTTGGAATCTAAATGTTCTTTGCCCAGTCCACAAGAAGGGGGATACTGCAAAATGCACCAACTATCGTGGAATCAGCCTTCTTAATATCGCATATAAGGTCCTTTCAAGTGTATTGTGCGAAAGATTGAAGCCCACCGTGAACCGGCTGATTGGACCTTATCAGTGCGGCTTCAGACCTGGTAAATCTACCATCGACCAGATTTTCACAATGCGCCAAATCTTGGAAAAAAAACCGTGAAAAGAGAATCGACACACATCACCTCTTCGTCGACTTTAAAGCCGCCTTCGACAGCACGAAAAGGAGCTGCCTATATGCCGCTATGTCTGAATTTGGTTTCCCCGCAAAACTTATACGGCTGTACAAAATGACGTTGAGCAACACCATCAGCTCAGTCAGAATTGGGAAGGACCTCTCCGAGCCGTTCGAAACTAAACGAGGTTTCAGACAGGGTGACCCCCTATCGTGCGATTTCTTTAATTTGATGCTGGAGAAAATTATACTAGCTGCAGAACTTAACCGCACTGGAACAATATACTATAAAAGCGTGCAATTACTGGCATATGCTGATGACATTGATATTATCGGCCTAAACACACCCGCGCTGTTAGTTCTGCTTACTCCACGCTGGAAAAAGAAGCGGTAAAGATGGGTTTGATGGCGAATGAGGACAAAACGAAGTACCTGCTGTCATCGAGCAAAGAGTCAGCGCATATGCGCCTTGGCAACCACGCTACTGTTGGCAGCCATAATTTCGAAATAGTAAAAGACTTCGTTTATTTGGGAACCAGCATCAACACTAGCAACAACATCAGCACTGAAATCCAGCGAAGAATCAATCTTGCCAATAAATGCTACTTTGGACTAGGTAGGCAATTGAAAAGTAAAGCCCTCTCTCGGCGAATCATACTCTACAAGTCACTTATCGTACCCGTCCTGCTATATGGGGCAGAAGCATGGACCATGACAACAGCAGATGAAGCGGCTTTGGGAGTGTTCGAGAGAAAAGTTCTTCGAAAGATTTATGGACCTCTACGCGTTGGCGATGGCGAGTACCGAAGAAGATTTAATGATGAGCTGTACGAGCTATACGCAGACATCAACATAGTCCAGCGAATTAAAACGCAGCGGCTGCGCTGGCTAGGCCATGTTATGCGAATGAAAGATGATGCTCCGGCCAAGAAAGTGTTTCTATCGGAACCCGCCTATGGAAGCAGAGGTAGAGGGCGGCCCCCACTCCGTTGGAAGGACCAGGTGGAAAACGATTTAAACTCCCTTGGTGTGACCAATTGGCGCCGGTTGGCGGAGCGAAGGAGCGACTGGCGCGCCTTGTTGGACGGCCATAACCGTTTAGACGGTTAAGCGCCAATTAAGTAAGTAAGTAAGTCATCCTTATCAATTTGGTATACTTATCTCTTCTCCATTAAGGACTTACAATTTTTCATTTTCAAAAAAGGTATAATAATAATTTGGGCTCACAAAATCAAACAAAATTAAAAAAAAAAAAAAATTTGAGTTCGAGGACATTGTACGAAAGTTTCGAACTTTTTATTAAACGTTTTTTGGACTTTCTGTATATGCAGTTTTGTAGCCCAATCAAAATAGATAATAAAAAGTGCATCTGCTATTTTTCTGTTCGCTTCTGTATGTGAGGAAGTTCGAAGCAGCTAAACCGTTCTGGTTCACTAAACTCTAATCCTTAATCATTGACGGAAATATATGCTAAAATATTGCATATATATAATTGTGATCATTATTTATGATATTTGCTACAACTTTTGTAACGTAACGTTACAATAACGTAACTCCCCCTGTATTTCCTTATTCACCTAAACCTGAACCTCCCTGTACTTATTTTGCTATAGCATAGCCAACAACCACTTCTTTTATAGCATATTCAACAACCAACTAAATTGCGAACCAATGAAAATCACAATAATGGTGCGTTGAATTCTCAACCAGTTTGCGTCACCACCCATATAAACACTGAATTTGCATTTTCGCAATTCAGTCCTCGCAGGTGAGCCAGCGGGAGTGGATGTCTTTTTAAAGACATATTTTTCCCTCCTGCTAGCTAGCTGAGTGGAAGGGGCGCCGTCATGGCGCGAGTCACCCTTCACTTAGGTAAGGACGACGGGGAGGATGCCTTGTGCTACTTTGCCCCCCGCGCCCTCCTAGGTATTGTGTGGCCCGATGCCTTAATGACCATACAACCCCTCCCCCTCAGTCCTAGCTTTGGCTGGCTGAGTGGTGGGGGCGCCGTCATGGCGCGGGTCACCCTTCACTTAGGTAAGGACGACGGGGAGGATGCCTTGTGCTACTTTGCCCCCCGCGCCCTCCTAGGTGTTGAGCGGCCCGATGCCTTCATGACATTTCACCCCTTCCCCTCAGCTCTGGTTTCGGCCGTGAGCCGATGCGTGCGCACAGGGGCTACCGCTGTGCCGTTAAGGTGCACTTCCCCTCCGCCCACGGGTCGACCCACGGTGTATCGGCTGGTACAACCCCGCCCCCCTTACGCACCTTCTACTAGCGTCCAAGTAGGGAGGCGGGGGTGTCCAGCGGTGAAACCAGCACTAACGAGTCCTCGCAGTCTCTTCCGCAGGTGACTGACCCCGCGACTACCACAGCTGCCGAAGAAGAGTGACTAGAGATCCCGTTGCAGCCGACCGACCAATACCAGCCCGTTGGTACGCCTATCCGACCCCGCCCGGAACACGCAGCCGCTGTCCAGGTAAACCCCGTCGCCGGCCTATTTTCTCTCTCTCTCTCTCTGCCCTGGTACGCGCTCCGTAGCCCACCGCCGCTGCCGTCGCACCGTCGCCCCTCTGGTGCCACCGCTGCTACGACGACCGTTGGCCGTTCGCCATCCTACAGCCGTTAAGCCGCTGTATCCGTCCCGCCGCTGCTACGACGACCGTTGGCCGCACGCCATCCTACCGCCGTTAAGCCGCTGCACCCGTCACGTCGCTGCTACAACGACCGTTGGCCGCTCGCCATCCTACCGCCGTTAAGCCGCTGCATCACCGTCCATCCAGTTCGCTGGTGCCGTCACTTCGTCTATACCGCTACACCCATCCGTCCGCTAATACTGTCCGCCGTCCAGCCACTGCGCTCATACTACTGTACCAATCCGTCCGCTAATACTGTCCGCCGTCCGGCCGCCGCGCTGATCCCGCCGCTGCTCCCGGACAACCGTACCATCCCGCCCGCTACTGCACCGCCACTAAACCACCGTACCGACCCCTCCGCTACTACTACGCCTATTAGCCACCGCCTCCATCTTTGCACGGAAAGCTGCTGTCCGCCTAATATCCCCAGCCGTGTGTGTGCGTGCGTTCGTAACACATAAATATCGTGTATTTATTCAGTAGGGGTTTGTGGGACCTTTACTCGACTCTGGATTGACTGAGTGTTACCCCAGCCTTAGACAAAACCCACCTCATAAATGGCGCCCGAGCAGGGACCCTCCTCCGCAGATGACCGTGGAAAAACAACTACAACCACCACCAACACTGCCGGGGCGGGTTCGACGAACGCACCGCTAGAAACAACACACACACAGGCTCCGGAAGGCACGCTGCTGAACACCGACTCGCTCAATTGGATCTACCTACTTAGGAAGGAGAAGCTGATCGAGGAGTGCAAGGAACACCGAATCGACGTGGAAGGCCAAACCGTAGCCGAGCTGCGCCGCGCACTGAGTACTTACGTGCGAGCGAAACGCGCCAGGAAATCCAGTGAAGACCTGTTGAAAGAGCTGGAACGAGAAGTGAACGAGGAAGAGGGGAAGTTCGCTACGCTACCCCAGCCAACAACAAAGCCGATCCCTTCAATCCAGATCCACAGCCCACAGCCGCACGGAGGAAAGGGAGAGAACGCATTACCAAAACGAGACGAAATGAGCGACGGTGAACTTATGAATACCGTTCGCCGCTGGGACTTGCACTTTTCGGGGGAGGAGTCACTGCACGAATTTCTTGAGAGGATAGAGGAGCTTGCCGAATGCTACCGCATCCCCGTCGACCGACTCCTCCCAACACTGCCGGAGCTTCTACGTGGGAAAGCACTGCAATGGTACCGCGTCCGTAAGCAACACATACACCGCTGGAGCGATCTGCGGAGGGAGGTGCAAAATTTTTTTCTACCTAAGCGACACATACGACATTTGGAAGAGGCCATCCGACAACGCAAACAGCAAGGCCGAGAGAAGGCCAAGGACTACATCCTCGCACTGGAAACGCTGGTCCGCCAACACCCGACGATGTGCGAAGAGAATCACCTCGAACGGATCTATGATGGTCTACGCGTGGAATACCGCCTTTTTGTCAAACGCAGCGAGTTTAGGACGATCGAGGAGCTCCTGGAGCTAACGGAAGAGTATGAGCTGTTAAGAGGCGAGGAAGCGAAACAGGGAAAAATGGTGGCCCACAGCCTATACCACCTACCCATGGAATACGACAGCAAAGAGTGCTGTTGGCGCTGCAAGGAACGCGGACACCACCGCTTCCAATGCAAGGGCCCCTGGAGGAAGTTCTGCTCCCGGTGTGGCCAAGACAACATCCTCTCCAGGGACTGCCCATGCCCTCCGACTAGCCCAACTACCGAGAACGCACCCCGAACGCCGTCCAACGCTATTAAAGGAAGCCGCCAAGCACCGTACGTCCGACCAGAGAAGCCGAAGGAACCACCCGCCAGCAAATCGACCGCAAAAACACAAGTAGATGGCCGATTCTATATACCAGTGCTCATCGAGGACATGAGCGTGCGCGCACTAGTGGACACCGGCGCCACCCTATCCTATGTAGATGACACCGTACGGAAACACCTAGAAAAGAACAACATCAAGGCGCGCCCCAACAAGCGAAGCATCCAGCTGGCAGACCAAACGTGTGTCTTTACCTCGAACTCCTACCCGGCAAGGATTGTGTATCAAGGACGAACCACAGACGCGATGCTATCCGTTATCCCAAACTTGGCCGAACAGGTAATCCTCGAAATGGACTTCCTAAGACAGAGGGGAATCATCCTCACGCTGGATGGTCAGCCGCTAGAGGCCACCGTGACCAAGAGAGCACCCGAACTGGATACGCTATGTGCATTGACGAGCCGAGAACACCTGAGCGACGAACAAAACACGGAACTGGGAAACTTCCTGGCGCATCACCAAAAACGGTTTGGAGAAATCATCGGACCAAGCACTGCAGCCGAGCATACGATTCGTCTCAAACACAACCGACCGCTGAAGCAACGATACTATCCCCGCAACCCGGCCATGCAACAAGTCATCAACGAAGAGGTAGACGAGCTATTAGCAGGAGGAAGGATAGAACCATCGCGAAGCGCGTACAGCTCGCCAATCGTGCTAGTCCGCAAAAAACAGGGCACGTGGAGGATGTGCATCGATTACCGTCAACTCAACGCCGCCAGCGAACCAGACGCTTACCCGTTGCCGCAAATTGGAGCCATTCTCGACCAGCTGAAAGAGGCGAAATTCATCTCGACCATTGACTTGAAGAACGGCTACTGGCAAATCCCGCTCGCCAGAGCATCCCGACCATACACCGCATTTACAGTTCCTGGCAGGGGGTTGTTCCAGTGGAAAGTCATGCCATTTGGCCTACACTCTGCTCCGGCTACCTTTCAACGCGCTCTGGATTCGATACTTGGACCCGAACTCCAACCAAAAGTTTTCGCCTACCTGGACGATATCATCGTATTGGGAGATACCTTCGCAGAACACTTGGCGAACTTGAGGGAAGTGTTCGAGCGCCTACAAAGACACAGGATGCAAGTAAACTTCGAAAAATGCAGCTTCGTCCAGCAACAACTCCATTACCTAGGACATATCATCAGTTCGAAAGGAATTCACACCGATCCAGCAAAAGTATCCGCTGTACAGGAGATGCCCGCACCGAAAACGCTCAAAGAGCTCCGCCGTTTTCTTGGACTCGCGTCATGGTACCGCCGCTTCGTGGCAGACTTCTCTACGCTCGCCGCGCCGCTTAACCAACTGCTGAAAAAGGGACAACTCTGGAAATGGGAGGCGCAACAAAATCACGCTTTCAAAGCTCTCAAGGATAAGCTCTCCAGCGCGCCAATACTTTGTTGTCCGGACTTCTCTCGACCGTTTTTTCTCCAGACCGACGCGAGCGGAGAGGGCCTGGGCGTCGTGCTCTATCAACGCCATTCCGACCACGAGAATGTAGTAGCCTACGCCAGCCGAAGTCTAACCCAGCTGGAAAAGCGATACTCGGCCACCGAACAAGAATGCCTCGCCGTGCTATGGGGTATCCGTAAGATGAGACCGTACCTGGAGGGGTATCACTTCACCGTCATCACCGACCACCACTCACTAAAATGGCTGCACTCACTCCAAAACCCCTCTGGACGTCTGGCAAGATGGGCACTGGAATTGCAACAATATAATTTCGAGATAGAATACCGAAAAGGAGCACAGAACGTGGTAGCCGCCGCACTCTCCCGCTGCCCGCTACGACACGCCGATGACGACATTTTGTACACCATAACCAACGGAACAAACGACTGGCACGAGAGGAAAGCAAGACAGGTGCGGGAAAAACCCCAAGCACATCCAGATTACCAGATCGTCGATAACCGACTCTTCCGCCACATTTCCCCGAGAAATCAACTTTCGCGGTCACCGCAATGGAAGCTGTGCATCCCAGCCGACCGACGAAAGGACGTACTACAGGAAGTCCACGACGCCGCCGCCGCCGGACATCTCGGGGTGAAGAAGACGCTTAAGAGAGCACAACAGAACCATTACTGGCCCGGGATGTTCCGCGATGTCCTCAAACACGTACGGAAGTGTATCAGATGCGCAGAATACAAAGTCGAGCAAAGACGCCCAGCAGGATTGATGGCAACCATGCAATCATCACGACCGTGGGAAATAGTAACCGCTGACTTCGTAGGGCCACTACCCCGTTCCAAGCAAGGAAATACTTGCCTCCTCGTAATGGTGGACAAATTCTCCAAGTGGGTGGAGTTGATCCCAGTGCGCCAAGCGACAACGGCAAGCGTAATCAAAGCACTCCAAGAAAGAGTCATATACCGATTTGGCTGCCCGAAAACCCTCCTCACAGACAATGGCAAACAATTCGTCGGGAAGGCATTAGCAACGTTTTTGAACGACCACCGCATCGATCACAAGTTTACGGCAGCCTACGCCCCGCACGAAAACCCCACCGAGCGAACCAACCGAGTCGTGAAAACCATGATGGCTCAGCGATGCAAGGACGACCACCGCACCTGGGACCAGGAGATACCGCAAATAGCATTCGCGATAAACACGGCCAGCCACGAATCTACAACAGCATCAGCAGCAGAAATCAACTTCGGTAGAGACCTTACAGCACCGCAGCAAGTGCGCACGGAGGGAGCAGTACCAGCAGAGCCACCAACCGTACCACCGTCCATCACCAAGTTGTGGGACGAGATAAAAGGGCATCTAGCCAAAGCTTCAAAGCAACAGAAAAAACACTACGACTTACGCAGACGGCAATGGAAGCCACGTATAGGTGAGCAGGTGATGAAAAGGGACCACCCACTCTCATCCGCGGCAGACAAATTCGCCCAGAAGTTAGCACCAAAATATTCCGGCCCGTACTTGGTGATGGAATACGTTTCGACGAACACGGAAAAATTAGGCCACCCGGAGCAACCAAAGCGGCAACACGCACACGCACACTTGCAAGACTTAAAGCCGTACGAATCATAAACAACCCGTTTATCTCTCCATTCCAGGAACCAGACCATCCAACATGAGTCAAAAAACCGGCAACCCATACCACCGGACTCACCAAAACCAATACGGCCGTGGCACCCACCGTTTGAGGCAACATTATGGCCGGCAAACAAACCAAGGATAGAACGCATACAAATTTTTCATGGGCCGCCAATAAACCACCTAATGGCCATCCGGGAGAAGGAGTCGGCGACAGAGCCGCAAGAACGGCGCGCACCCGAAACCAACGAAACAACAAAAACAGCGCAAAAAAAATTACCGGATCCCGAGGAATTTTTTAGAGGACTAAGGCTAAAACGCCCGGCCAACCAATCCAAGAAAACCTGGACATTCCGGTGGAAAGCACAGCGGGTGAGGGTAGAAGTGATAAATGACAAACACGCAAAGGTGTCACTCATGGGAACGAAACGAATCGTATCAATCGAATAAGGCACTGAAGAAGGAAGACGAGACCAATCAAAATTTTCTATTTTTATATATATATGCACCCTCTGTTAATTTTAAGAGAAAATGAAATGTGAATTATTTTTCAAATTACAAAAAAAAAAAAAAAAACAAAAAAAAAAAAAAAAATTTTTTAATTTTCATATATACATCTACATAACATCAAAAGGGAACGAGAGAAGTATGACAACGGATACAGTTCAGTACAACTCCACCCCCGACAAAAAAAAAAAAAAAAAAAAAAAAAATTTTTTTTAATTAATTAGAATGATGTTTTTTGCAATTGAACCTGAAATAGTAACATTAACTCTGTTAGACTTAAGTAGAATGACTCTGTATATTTTTGGAAAAAATATTTTTTTTTTTTAAATAAAGTGCTTCGCCCACACGCACACCGGCATAATACCTAGGCCATGCCTGGAGATCCACCTTTCCCCCACCGCAGCTTTCCGTCAACCGAAGTGGGAGGGGGACTGTAACGTAACGTTACAATAACGTAACTCCCCCTGTATTTCCTTATTCACCTAAACCTGAACCTCCCTGTACTTATTTTGCTATAGCATAGCCAACAACCACTTCTTTTATAGCATATTCAACAACCAACTAAATTGTGAACCAATGAAAATCACAATAATGGTGCGTTGAATTCTCAACCAGTTTGCGTCACCACCCATATAAACACTGAATTTGCATTTTCGCAATTCAGTCCTCGCAGGTGAGCCAGCGGGAGTGGATGTCTTTTTAAAGACATATTTTTCCCTCCTGCTAGCTAGCTGAGTGGAAGGGGCGCCGTCATGGCGCGAGTCACCCTTCACTTAGGTAAGGACGACGGGGAGGATGCCTTGTGCTACTTTGCCCCCCGCGCCCTCCTAGGTATTGTGTGGCCCGATGCCTTAATGACCATACAACCCCTCCCCCTCAGTCCTAGCTTTGGCTGGCTGAGTGGTGGGGGCGCCGTCATGGCGCGGGTCACCCTTCACTTAGGTAAGGACGACGGGGAGGATGCCTTGTGCTACTTTGCCCCCCGCGCGCTCCTAGGTGTTGAGCGGCCCGATGCCTTCATGACATTTCACCCCTTCCCCTCAGCTCTGGTTTCGGCCGTGAGCCGATGCGTGCGCACAGGGGCTACCGCTGTCCCGTTAAGGTGCACTTCCCCTCCGCCCACGGGTCGACCCACGGTGTATCGGCTGGTACAACCCCGCCCCCCTTACGCACCTTCTACTAGCGTGCAAGTAGGGAGGCGGGGGTGTCCAGCGGTGAAACCAGCACTAACGAGTCCTCGCAGTCTCTTCCGCAGGTGACTGACCCCGCGACTACCACAGCTGCCGAAGAAGAGCGACTAGAGATCCCGTTGCAGCCGACCGACCAAAACCAGCCCGTTGGTACGCCTATCCGACCCCGCCCGGAACACGCAGCCGCTGTCCAGGTAAACCCCGTCGCCGGCCTATTTTCTCTCTCTCTCTCTGCCCTGGTACGCGCTCCGTAGCCCACCGCCGCTGCCGTTGCACCGTCGCCCCTCTGGTGCCACCGCTGCTACGACGACCGTTGGCCGTTCGCCATCCTACCGCCGTTAAGCCGCTGTATCCGTCCCGCCGCTGCTACGACGACCGTTGGCCGCACGCCATCCTACCGCCGTTAAGCCGCTGCACCCGTCACGTCGCTGCTACAACGACCGTTGGCCGCTCGCCATCCTACCGCCGTTAAGCCGCTGCATCACCGTCCATCCAGTTCGCTGGTGCCGTCACTTCGTCTATACCGCTACACCCATCCGTCCGCTAATACTGTCCGCCGTCCAGCCACTGCGCTCATACTACTGTACCAATCCGTCCGCTAATACTGTCCGCCGTCCGGCCGCCGCGCTGATCCCGCCGCTGCTCCCGGACAACCGTACCACCCCGCCCGCTACTGCACCGCCACTAAACCACCGTACCGACCCCTCCGCTACTACTACGCCTATTAGCCACCGCCTCCATCTTTGCACGGAAAGCTGCTGTCCGCCTAATATCCCCAGCCGTGTGTGTGCGTGCGTTCGTAACACATAAATATCGTGTATTTATTCAGTAGGGGTTTGTGGGACCTTTACTCGACTCTGGATTGACTGAGTGTTACCCCAGCCTTAGACAAAACCCACCTCATACTTTTTTTTTCACTTTTAAATATATTTATCATTAATTATGAAGTGCCAGCTCAAGCGTTTGACACACAGCTTAAATAATTAAATACCAACAAAAACAAAGAGTCGAAAATTACTCATTATTTCACAGGCTTAAATGCTTAACAGCAAATATAGCAGATTAAGTAACAACCAACAACAACGTGCCAATAAAATACTAATAAATATGAAGCCATAGTAATTATGTAAAATGACCGCATCGCAACATTGAGTTATTTATTTAGAATGTTTTACTAGAGCCTGAAATATGATTTTAACAAACCACTCAAAAAACTTGATCAATTAAACATCAAATTGTCAGAATACATAAATTCATGAAAATATTTTGATTATTTGATTAATACAAAATCGTACAGAGGTTTGCGTTTTGTATTCAATTCTCAATTTTTGTATTTTTGGGCATTCAAGTATGCCAAAAACGCAAACACCACCACTAAAAACCACACACAGAGCTCTAGCTTTTGAAATATGAATTTAACACGCTTTCTTAAATATTTTTTATTGAAACTTTAGAAACGAAGGGCAGGAGTGCGAAGATATTGGCTTATTTGCGACTTCACAGCCACGTCCCTGTTGATGGATATAAATTCGATACCGTGAAGGATTTAGTCTATTTGGGAACCAGCATTAATAGCAAAAACAGTTTCATCTTAGGAATTAGATGGAGAATGCTGCTTTAGACTGAGTAGGCAATTGAAAAGTAAAGACCTCTCTTGATGAACAAAAATCACACTATCCCCTTTTTTATTGGACGTTGGGGTAGCGCACTACCCTCAAGTGGCCTAATGAAACCAGGCTAATCCTGTTCATGAGTCCGCACCCCGTGGGACCGCCGTTAGGCATAACGTCACGGGGGGAAAGGCGATTTAGTCGCCTCTACTTCGAACGCGCATTTCTCTGCGCTCCCTTTCAGCATGCATCAATTTCGTCATTACTATAAAGGCCATCTTGCTCACAGCAATCCAACAATCTATTTCTCCGCACATTCGTGGAACTAAATTCCTAATGGAAGGCTCCTCTCCAAAAACTCTGTTTACAGACAGTCTTTCGCCGTGGAACGCTTTCCATTCCGGAGTGACAGTTTGGACAGAAATGATCCTCCTCTAACCCACGCTTATGTAGATATTCCTTGAAGCCGCCGTGCCCGCTCAATATCTGTGTGAAATTTATTTCGCCGTGTTTTCACTCGTACCACTCCGCTATATTCCGTACTAGCATGAAGGTCCAGCGCCCTTTTCTCGAATATTTCCACCGTTCTGGCCACCTAACTATTGTTCGTGACCTTGCGCTTTTCTTAACATCTTCAGATGGTCGGCTGATTCCAATGCCATACAGATCGGCCATTTCACCTGAGAGTAGATCTAATGGGATTTTCCTGGATAATACATGGATCGCGTCGTCGGACACCGTCCGATAAGCCCATGCTATTCGTATAGCAGTAATGTGGTAGGCTGCTAGTACATATTTTTGGTGGACCATTTTAGATCCGAGCCATAATGGTGCTGCATATAATATTATAGAGCCGGTTACGTTGCATAATAGTTGACGGGTAGCTTCGCTTGGGCCGCCGATGTTGGACATTATTCGCGTTAGGGCTCCACTAACTCTAGAAACTTTCTCCCCCACCGCCCTGAAGTGCTCCCTAAAAGTTAGTTTTGAGTCAATGATTACTCCTAGATATTTCAAGGAAGGCTTTGAATTTATTTGATAATCTCCTATGGTTAGGACCAACTCCTCCACAGTCCGCTTTGAGCTCACCCGAACCACTTCTGTCTTATTGCTAGCCATCTCCAGCCCCATGTTCGCCAACCATTCCCTTATTCTTTCCACGGCGTCATTACGTAATGCTTGGAGCAGATCAAGTTTCTGGCCACTGCCACTACGACAATATCATCTCCATAGCCGACAATTTCCGTGCCTCCGGGAAGGTCGATTTGTAGCACCCCGTCATACATCGCATTCCAGAGAGTTGGACCTGGAACAGACCTCTGAGGGACACCGCCCGTGATGTTGTGCTTTCTTGGTCCCTCATCCGTATCAAAAAGGAGTACTCTGTCGCTTAGATAGCTACCAATTATTCTGAGCAGGTAAGCAGGTGTGCCAAAGTTTCGTAGCGCTGTCATTATCTGAAATCACACTCTACAAGTCGCTTATCATACCTGTCTTAATGTGTGGCTAGGATTCATGCGCAGTGTCGAGAGAAGATGAAATGGCTCTTGGAGTGTTCGGGAGAAAATTCGTCTGGAAAATTTATTGTCCTATCCGTGATGCCGACGGCGAATATCGAAGGAGTTTTAAGGATAAGCTGTATGAGCTTTAAGCGACTAGAAATATAGTGCAGCGAATAAAACACAAATTCTTTGCTGGAAGCAGACGAATGGGGAGACCATCACTGAGTTGTAGGAAGCAGCTGGGGAAAGACTCCATCTCCCTTGATGCTCTCGATGGGCGTCAGTTTTCGCGAAACAGAAATAGCTCTTGTGACTTGTTACGACACTAACTAACAGGTCACGAACAATGGTTAGGTGGCATGAACGGTCGAAAAAAAATCGAGGAAAAGCCGCACGACTTTTACGTTAGCTTGAAATATGGAGGAATAGTATGAGCGGAAGCACGGCGAACTAAACAGCTACCTTAAGCATATTTTCGATAAAGACGGTAGTTTCAAGAAGAAGGTATATAAGCATAGGATAAAGGAGTATAATTTCAGTCCACACTGTCCCACTGAATTAAAAACGCAGAACACGTAATGCTCCATAAGAAATTTAGTTCCCCTGATGTGCAAACACTGAGATTATGGAACTGCTGTGAGCAAAATGGCCTTTCTTGAATCGTGATTATATATTATTTTCATAAATCAAAATTTGTTTAAGCTTTCTCATTTTGCTAGTTGTGGATTACGTGTTATTTAAGAAAATCTGCTTATCACGCTCTTAAATTTGAATTTTTTACCTCACAATTCTAAATACGATACAATTTCCAACACCACTATATATATCTACACACATGCACATACATACATATGTTCATATACATTTATCCATATTAGTTCAATGAACGTAAAATATGTCAGAGTAATATTGAAAATAAAATAAGTTGTGCAAACTACACATTTTACAGCAAAAAACTTTCGAATTTCAATACAGAGTAATAGCTCATTAATTAAAATTAATTAAAATTAACCTTTAAAATGAGTAGTCAGCACATTATGCCATTAAATATGCAAACGTAAATAAAATTATGCTACAAATCGAAATTGAAATTTAAAACGAACGCAATTTAAAGCATCTGTTTGGATACATACATGAGTTAAACACACCCTGCAGCGAAACCGACTAGTTGTAAACTAGTCCAAAACTGGTGTGTGCACCTAGGCTAAATGGATGTGATTACGAGCAAAACTCGATCGTACTTGAGTGAAAAATAGACAGCAGAAGTCCACTGGCGATTGGTTGACCCGTACTCCATGTTCCCCTTTTTCCCTTCATTACCAGCTTTGCTTCATATGTTATCATACGCATGATAAGCTTATTATGGTTTTGAAATTGTCTTTGTTTAGTATTAGTTATGATGCTGTCAGAATGAACGCGATTCAGAGCAACAAAATATATCTATAAAACTGCCATTAGAGCTGTGATGCCTGGGGGGTTGAAAAAGACGTGTTTCTAAGCCCGATGCATGAATTATTGTTTTTGATTATTATTTGTGAGTATATGCTTTTTAACTAGAAAGAGCGCGCCAGAGGTATCAAAATTAATGTAATGCTTATTGAAATCCTAACACAGTAAACGAAAAGGTTCATTCAGTTCAAAATTAGAGCTGCAAATGCTTAAGGAAAGAGGACGTTGAACATCATCTCACTGACAAAAAATGGGCTGTTTACTATTCCTCTTGTAAATTTTACCATAAATAAGACAACAAGCATCTTCCTGTAATATGTGCAGCTAAATAAATTTTAGACAGCTGCAGTAGGAAGGAAGATTTCCTTCTAAATCCCATGGTAAGTCCCTCAAGGCGAAGAGTAAATATTTATTTTTAACACGTTCTAACTTATCGCGATGAACTTGATAGTGGGGACTCCACACTACCAAGCATGTCCCAAGATTGGTCTAGCCAACGAGATGAAAAGCGTGTTGGTAATGCACGTATCATTGACACAAAACTGACATTTGACATAGGTCAAAACTACTTTAACCTAGTTCATTCAACTTTCAATATGAGATTTAAAGCCAAGCTTGGAATCTATTATTACATCTAAAATTGTAAAGTTTGTTGTCTGTTCAATGACGTAGTCCGCAATTATCTATGAGCTGGTTTCCTAGAGACTTTTAGCATCACAACAGTTAACTAAGTTGTCTAGAACAGATTAAAGATAAAATCTATGCTCTGGAGTTGGGAAAGGCATAAAGAAGTCGTCGACAAATATTAGCGAGTTGCAGTGGCTTAGAACAGTAGGAAGGTCGGTAATAAACCAATGATTCAAATAGGGCCGAGAAGGCTCGACAAGATTAAATAGATTAAAATGGACGAAATATATTAAATAGGTGACACATTATCAAAGTTGATAGCTGCTCTGCATACATTTAAAATTGTTCCAAAAACTTTCAACTTTTTTTTTTTTTATAATCATGAAAACTATAATATTGTTGGTCCGCCGTCACTTGAGGTAAAATAATTAGATGGTGCTTGGCTAGAATAAAACCAGCTTCTTAGCACAAAAATCCTTCCTCGCTACTAAGCTGGTTCTGCGAAAAAAGAAACTGGCCTCGAAGCGACTGGGGACGTGTCATATTCTCTGAATAGCGCAAAACAAATAAATTCAATTCAGTTTTGTTATGCGTAGTTAGCCCCAAAAATACAAATATGTGAATTCACAGCTGCATTCAGATTACTGTGCCCGATTAGCACCCCCATTCTTGGTGAAATGTCGTCTTGAATGCTGTCAATACAGGCGGCGGAGTTAGTTTAACTCCGCATTAACAAAATGTATGCAACTTTCACGTTTTTTAATGCACTCCACACCATTATATACGGAAAATCCTTCACTGTTGCCTTAACGCAGTTTTGACTTAATCTTCCTGATTTGCACTCATAAGAGAATATGAATCACGGCCACTCGTTCCCTGTCTAATTTATGTTTTTGTAATACCAGTTAGCGTGCGCGATCCCTTTTTTGTGGTGGAAAGTGGGTTTTTTTTAACCATGGGCCATCAAATTATTTTTTCTCAAGAGACACTGTGCCGTTGCTATTGTAGTTTTCATGTTTATATTATCCTTCAATTCCGCGGAAGTTTCTGGAGCAGTTTTAAATGTATTCAGAAGAGCCATGATGGCGATATTCCTATCAACACGTACATAGGCCTTTCGTGGTCGTCCACTTCGAAAATGAGAAGATAAAGTCACCAATTTAATATATTTCGTCCATAATCTTTTTAAGAGTAACTCACTGTAATGTACTCTGCCTACTATTTCCATATTTTGCGTGATTTGTCCTTCGTAAATAATTAAATTAATTTTTTTTGCTCAAGGCTGAAACCATTACTTTTATGAAACTTTGTTGCATTTACGCAAACTGCTAGGAACTTACTAGCTTTTTCACCTTAAGATACCACCTAATGAGTTAAGGAATTGTCGATGTTAATCATAATAACTAAAGAGTTTCGATATGTAGCTATAATGACCGTAGAAACGATGTAACAGGGAACACATTGTCGTCGGCTGTTTTTATGACCGTAAGTGTATGTACCAAATTGTGTTTAATAGGAATAAAAACAAAAAAGGCAAAAGATAGAGACACCTGCCTTAACAAGAGTATAAATTTTGTTTGCTGGAGATTTCGTGTTCAATATTCAGATCCCGAAAGCTAGCTGATGAAGAAGGGAAATTCAGAAACATGTCCTCGTAACCATCACCGTGTATAAATTAGGTTTTACAATTTTGTTGCTATTTTTTTGGATTACAGCTGTAAAATGCAAACGCACAAGCAATATCTTACGTATAATTTTGTAACCAATTAAAAATCTGCAAAACCTTAGAATTATTCGTCGTACACTTGCATTAATTTTTTACTTCGCTGCGGCAGTACTTTTATTTTATTTCTACCCTCAATTCTTTATTGCAACTGCAATCGTAAAGCATGAAATTATTATAAAAGCATTGTATGAGTTTTCGCTTAACAGGAAAAGAATTATTGGTCGTTACTCTTTTTTATATGTGTTTTGCGTTTTTTAGAACTTTTATATTTTTTGCACTTTATTGCTGATGTTTATATTTATATTTTTTTAATTGATTTTCATTTTAATATTCATACTTATTATGATTATTATTATTATTGCTATGGCAGCAGAGTTGAAGGTGGCATATCGCCGCATGTGCCGTTATGCGTACATATGCATGTGGTTAAAAGAAAATCTAATTTAATTTTCATTAAATGCAAAAAAACAAAATTTAACATAGCTACAAGTGAATGCCCTGGGGTTGCAAGAAGTTAAATTTGAAATTGCTACAAAAAAAAACGTCATGGGCAGCAATATGAAAAATTAAATTAAGTTAGCTTAAGAAATTTGCTAATACCGATATAAGGATTTACAAATTTTGATAGTGTTATATTGTGCTATGTTACGTTAGGATATGCTATGTTCTGTTATGATAAGTTATGTTATGTTATGCTTGTTAAGTAATGTTATGTTGAAGCGAGTGTTCGCTTCAACAAAATATCTGGGAGGTAGATTAGACAGCAAACTCAACTTCTCGGATCACATAAGAGGAGCCTGCGAAAGAGCTGCGCGCACAATAGAGCATGTGACTAGATTAATGGCAAACACAGGTGGCCCAAAGCCATGCACAAGGAAGTTGCTTGCATCAGCCTCGCATTCTATACTCTTATATGGTGCAGAAATTTGGGCGAACGCAATGAAATACCGGAAGAACGGAGTCGCCTTCACCTCGGTCCAACGCAGAGGGGCGCTACGAATATCTTCGGCTTACCGCACGGTATCGGCTGAAGCTGTCCTGGTCGTCGCGGGAATCATACCGATATATCTTCTCGCTGAGGAAAGAAAAGCAATATACGACAACGGATCGCAAGCAAGTAGAGCTGCTGTTGCTATGCAGGAGCGAGAAGAATCGATCCGACGCTGGCAAGATCAGTGGAGCAGCAGCATCGTAGGAAAGTGGACTAGGGAACTAATCCCTGAACTGAATCCATGGTTGAAACGACCACACGAAGAGGTAGTGACCCAGTTTCTAACGGGACACGGTTCCTTCCGCAAATACCTACACAGAATGGGTAAGGTTGATAACCCGAGCTGCCTGTACTGTGGGAAAATAGACGATGTATGCCACACCTTCTTCGAATGCAGGCACTTCTCCGATCAGCGAAGGAGGGTAGAAGAGGTACTTGGCGACCTATCCCCGGGCAGTGTCATTAATAACATGACCTGTCGAAGAGACAGATGGAATACGGTCAGCACATATGTGAGGCATATACTTATCAGTAAACGAGAAGATGGATGCCTAGCCCATTAGCGTGAGAGTAGCCATAGAGCTCACGTAGCGCGCACCCGTACCCGAAGTAATGCTAAACGCGGTCCCAGGTACGAGGATTTGTGCGGGCCGTGTGAGGTTAAGTTTTAGTGGGTATGCTTTCATGGATGAAGGGAGTCCTACACTCGGAGAGTCTCGCAGTGAGGCTTAAATATCTCGGTCAGTGCATAAAGCATTTCCTCCTTCCACGAAACACAAAACAAAAAACAAACAAAAAAAGCAATAAAAAAGTAATGTTATGTTATGATATGTCATGTTAGGTTATGTTATGTTTTGTTAAATTATGTCGGCAGCGTCTGTTCACCACTAGGTGCGGCTGCAAGCGGGCGTCTGTCTTGGAGCAAGCGGCTCGCTGTATAAACGTGCAAGTAATATTTTCACCCCCGCTGAGCGGGTTGTTCGCTGGGCTTGGGACCTGCCACGTCAAACCATACCCCAATGAAAAGCCTCGGATAAAAAGAACACTCTCTATTGACGACGACCGTGGCAAACGTTTGAAGGAAAATGAATTGAGGGCATGCACCTGGAACGTCCGCTCCCTGAATGGGATTGGTGCAGATGCCCAGCTGGTTGATGTCCTCGTCAAAGCAAAATCTGACATCACCGCCATCCAAGAAATGCGCTGGACGAAGCAAGGAAGAAGATTAAAAATTGTGACATCTATTGGAGTGGCCATACGAATAAGCGCAGTATCGGCGTCGGATTTGTGGTGGGAGAGAGACTTTGTCGCCAAGTTCTGGCGTTCACGCATGTGGACGAGCGTCTCGCCGCTATCCGAATAAAAGCAAAATTTTTTAATATATCACTCATCTGCGCCCATGCGCCGACAGAGGAGAAAGACGATGAGATGAAAGACACTTTTATGAACAATTACAACGCACATACGAGCTCTGCCCCCGTCATGATATAAAAGTCGTGCTTGGCGACTTTAACGCTAGGGTGGGCAAAGAAGGTATTTTTGGCCCTATAGTCGGAAAGTTCAGCCTACACAATGACACTTCTCCTAACGGACTGAGGCTGATTGACTTTGCCGGTGCTCGAAACATGGTCATATCCAGCACGAGCTTCATGCATAAAAAGATACATCAAGCTACATGGCTGCCTCCTGATCGAAATACTCGCAATCAGATCGATCACGTTGTGATAGACGGACGGCATGCCTCCAGTGTTTTAGAAGTGCGCACGATCCGAGGACCTAACATCGACTCGGACCATTATCTCGTTGCAGCCAAAATACGCACCCGCCTCAACGCGGCTAAAACCAAGGAACAAAAAACACAAGGGAAGCTAGACGTCGAAAAGCTTCAATCACAACAGACTGCCAATGATTACGCAACTCGACTCTCACACCTGCTCTCTGAGAGCACAACTCAGCCTGAAGGAATACAGGAGCAGTGGGAGCATATCTCCAAAGCACTTCGTACTGCCGCCGAGGAAAAAATTGGTTAGCGGCGGCCACGAAAAAACCACTGGTACGATGAAGAATATCGCGTTGCAACCGAAAGAAAAGACGCTGCTTACAGGGCTACGTTAAAAGCGAACGCAACAAGAGGAGTGTGTGAACGCTACGGCGAGGTAAAAAGGGAAACGAGATGCCTTTTCAGGTAGAAAAAAGCAGGCGCAGAAAGGCTTCAGCTGCTAGCCACCAGGAATAACGCCCGCAAATTTTACCAAAAAATTCGGCGACAGACGGAAGGTTTTAAGATCGGGGCAAACTCCTGTAAGAACGAAAACGGCGACCTTGTATCTGATGTATAGAGAGTACTTAGATTATGGAGACAACGATTTACCGCACAGAGATGACGAACCCGATCCCGCAATCGAAGATGATGGAATAAATATCCCCCACCTGATTATAACGAAGTCAGAATAGCAATAACCAGATTGAAAAACAACAAGGCCGCGTGCGTTGGTGAATTGCCTGCGAAGCTCTTGCGATACGGCTGCTAGAAATTGGTAAGGCGCATGCATCAGCTTCTTCGCAAAATATGGACGGACGAGTATATGCCCGACGATTGGAATTTAAGTGTTCTTTGGCCAGTCCACAAGGGGGATACTGCAAGGTGCACCAACTATCGCGGAATCAGCCTTCTTAGTACCACATATAAGGTCCTGTCAAGTGTATTGTGCGAAAGATTGAAGCCCACCGTGAATCAACTGATTGCACTTTATCATTGCGGCTTCAGACCTGGTAAATTTACCATCGACCAGATTTTCACAATGCACCTCTTCGTCGATTTTAAAGCCGCCTTCGACAGCACGAAAAAGAGCTGCCTATATGCCGCTATGTCTAAATTTGGTTTCCCGCAAAACTTATACGGCTGTGCGAAATGACGTTGAGCAACACCATTCAGCTCAGTCAGAATTGGGAAGGACCTCTCCGAGCCGTTCGAAACTAAACGAGATTTCACACAGGGTGTCCCCCATTCTTTAATTTGATACTGGAGAAAATTATACTAGCTGCAGAACTTAACCGCTCGGGAATAATATTCTATAAAAGCATGCAATTACTGGCGTATGCTGATGGCATTGATATCATCGGCCTAAACACCCGCGCCGTTAGTTCTGCTTACTCCAAACTGGAAAAAGAAGCGGTAAAGATGGGTTTCATGGCGAATGAGGACAAAACGGAGTACCTGCTGTCATCGAGGAAAGAGTGAGCGCATAGAAGAGAAGCTCGGCCTTTGTTTATTTGGGAATCAGTATCAACACTAGCAACAACATCAGCTCTTGAATACAGCGAATAATCACTCTTGCCAATTAATGCTACTATGGACTAGGTAGGCAATTGAAAAGTAAAGTCCTCTCTCGGCAAACGAAAATCATACTCTACAAGTCACTTATCGTACCCGTCATGATATATAGGGCAGAAGCATGGACCATGACAACAGCAGATGAAGCGGCTCTGGGAATGTTCGAGAAAAAAGTTCTTCGAAAGATTTATGGACCTCTGCGCGTTGGCGATGGCGAGTAGCGAAGAAGATTTAACGATGAGCTGTACGAGCTATACGCAGACATCAACATAGTCCAGCGAATTAGAACGCAGCGGCTGCGTTGGCTAGGCCATATTACGCTAATAAAAGATGACGTTCCGGCCAAGAAAGTGTTTCTTTCGGAACCCGCCTATGGAATCAGAGGTAGGGGGCGGCCTCCACTCCGTTGGAAGGACCAGGTGGAAAACGATTTAAACTCCCTTGGTGTGACCAATTGGCGCCGGTTGGCAGAGAGAAGGAGCCACTCGCGCGCCTTGTTGGACGGCCATAACCGTTTAAACGGTTAAGCGTCAATTAAGTAAGTAAGTAATAAAGTTTTCGGTAATGTAATGTTATGTTGTGTTATGATATGCTATGTGATGTTATGTTATGTTATTTTATTGGTAGAAATGCTTTATGCACTGACCGGGATTTTTTAAACCCCCAACGAAACTCTCTGAGTATAGAACTCCATTCCACGTTTGAAGAGCTAGCCACTAAATATAGCAATGTTTCAAGCTAAAAACCTTTGTGACGTCCAACGTGACCAGGAAGACAATCGGTCTTGCCTGGTGGCACACTATCTGGGTTTCTCGAATGCGTTTATCCCTTCTGCTATAACATCTAAAGTAAGGAAGTGAGACGTGAAGGGTATTAAATTTGGAAAATTTTTCGATTTATTAACATTTTTCACAGATTAAACTAAAAAATTACTTCAAGTTCAGTAAGGATATTTTCTCGCAAAACAAAAAAAGGACGGTAGTATACATAAATACTTCGACTTTATTAGCTGAACCAAAGAGCATTACTTAAGCGAAAAGGTAATCAAGGACAACGTAACTTTCGCTTTTATTTGATCATAAATACAGATGATTAAGAACTTGCAATTAAGGAAGCGAAACGAAGCTGTATGAGCGTGAACCATGAAAAGGATAAAGTGACGAAACTGCACCAAAAAAATTTAACTTTGGGGAACTGCATAACAAATTAGGTACCCCAAAAATTGCTTGCATAAATTAGAGCCAAACATAATAAATGACAAGCTTGACAAGAAACCCTAAACTCATTAAGCATAACAGTTTGCACGCCCACTACTCTAATAGGTGGGTATTTCCAATAAATTTGTTGAGTAGGGAAACGCGAAAAGAGTAAAAAAAGTTATTAAGCTTTGGGCGTATAAAAAGGTGAAAGGGTTTCTTAGCCGTACTGACCTTTGACCTTTTTGGAGCATATCGACGTTTAATTGAGTTGACATAGAAAAAGTTTATTTAATCTCAATTTGGTATTGACGTTGTATGGTACAAAGTTGCATGAAAATCTGATTTAAATAAAATCTAATTTACAAAATTTTTTCGGTATTTTTACATCCAAAAAGTTTTGCAGTTTTTTGATATGAACCTAACAGGAACCGTAACTGCGATCAAGATAGTTATTATAACGGTTTCAATGTATAACCAGATAAGCACACGCAACGGTATCCACAACTCTTACCATAAACTTAACTGTAACGGTCAGCGTAGCTTACCTACCAGTTATTGTAACAGAGGGAATTTTCAATTCAATCGGAACTGTAATCAAACTCATTTCTGTAGCATTAGCTGTTACCACAATTATAACCGTAAACTTGAACCGTAACCAGAACCATAACTCTAAACATGACCTTAACCATAAACTTAGCCAGAAGTATAGTTATAACCATAATCATAACCATAATCGTAACCACAAACAAACTATAGGTTAATGGATCCATACCCTTAAACCAGGGCCCGTATCGTGTTATGCGATCCTTTATCAGAATTAGCTTAGTGAATCGCAAGAGCTCTAAAATAGTGAATCGGATTATGGAAATGTATGATATAGTGGTTTCGAGTACTCATTACATCCACTATTTATTATTATATATGATTGACAAATTTATGTTTATCGTTTTAGTGAAAATTTTTTTTCGATACGTGATCGTTTATTATGATACGGAAAAAGTACTGACTCATAAACTAATAAAAAAAATTGAATTTGCGTGACATAAACTATTATTCACTAGATGATGGCACTCAATATCATTTCCATTCATAGCAGTTCACAACAACTCATGTGACCGATAGGTCAACGCCGTATTTCATCAATTTGCAAGAACTCCCATCAAACCACATCATAATTTCCCTTGACAAAGATTTTTAAGTACATGTCATTAACTCATATTCATCACGTGATGCCATCTCATCATCACATCATGGCACATTACGTTACAAATCAAGACACAACAGCTCCCCTGCTAGAGAGCTATCAGACATTTGAGGCATCAATTGACAGATATGGCTGGTGGAAATTTACATCATAGCGTAAAGCAAAATTTCTATTAGGTTGTTAGAAGCGACATGACAAACCTAATTAAATATTTTGTATTCGTGAATGATTTTCCATAGGAATAAAAGAAAAATTTATGCGAGTATGTTAGTGATGTCAAAAATTCTATTAACGTAAAATATGTACATTAGACTGGGTCGATTTATTAACGGATATCCTGCCATCGATTTTTCGATCGGACTTGGGCTTAGGAAAAAAGTGCCATTACGCATGCCCAAAAAATAATTTTCGAGCCTGCGAAAAAAATGGCGAAAAGGTAATTTTTTCGACCAAAACACTCCCCGAAACCCAAAAAATATGTTTTTTTTTTCAAAAAAAAAAAAACTGTTGTAAAAACGTTGGCGAAAACAGTTTGGGCATGCGTATTGGAACTTTTTTTTCCTGAGCCCAAATCCTATCGAAAGATCGTTGGCGCGATATCGCTACATACAAATCGACCCAGGTTAATGTACATCAAGTCTGACCAGTTCACATAACATGTCACGTAATTCTCTTGAGTAAATTCACATGAAACTTTTGATAAAATATCACATATTTTATCATAATCATTTCTGAAAATAGGTGGTTAAGATATAAATACCGATTTTTCTATAAACTACTTTGTGGAATGTACATCACATTAACCACTATTCCTCAATTGATGTCATCGCATCACGTCACATAATGCAACATAATCAAGAAACTTATGTATATTATCTCATCAAATCACATCTTATTCGTAATCTTCTGCTTGGTTACCAGCTATATACGTGTGTATGTGTGAGAACCCACTTCGGCAGATGTGTGTGCGTGAGTCACTCTTCGTCGCCTTTTATGTACGTATGTAAATAGATTAAATTCATATGTTCATGTTTATTGTTGTTGTGGCTTTATTTACTAGCAGCTTCGTAATGCTAAAATTCGCCACAATAGCATTACATAACATTATAACATTACATTACATAAGATAACATAACATAATATAAAAAAATTGCATAACGTAACATAATAACATTACATTACACAACAAAACATAACACCACTTAACATAAAACAACATGTCACAATATAGCATAAAATAACATCCCAACATTACATTACATAACAAAAGATAATATAACATAACATAACAAATTTTAAAGTGATTTACAGCGCTTATAAAATTATGTAGAAATTCATAAAAATTCAACAACAAACAACTCTGGTTGTACACTTTGCAGCGAGCTATGTAAAAAGAGTGTTTTAAGGGCACGCTGTTAAAGAAGACCACCTACACTCATTTGAGCAAAGAGTTTTGCTATGGACCAACCAGGATGATTGGATGACCGCAGCGACTTATCTACTCAAACTAAGCAAATAAACAGTAGGAATACTTCCTCTTACTACACAGCGTTGATTGGACTCTGGCGTATATCTAAATCTTCCATCTACAGTAGCTGCCAGGGTGGTGAGGAAGATGTGAGTTTCATGACTTCCGCTCTTTATATTGTACACAAAGTAGCTAAATCAGATTTCTGAGATAAAGTTTTATCTATAGTGTTGTAGAGATTAAAAAAAAAACCAAACAAGGCCGCAGGCGCTGGTGAATTGCCTGCGAAGCTTTTGCAATACGGCTGCTAGAAATTGGTAAGGCGCATGCATCAGCTTCTTTGCAATATATGGTCGCATGAGTGCATGCTCGGCGATTGGAATCTAAGTGTTCTTTACCCAGTCCACAAGAAAGCGGATCATGCAAATTGCGTCAGCTATCGCGAAATCAGCCTTCATGATATCGCATATAAGATCGTGTCAAGTATTTTGTGCAAAAAATTGAAGCCCGACGTGAACCGGCTGATTTGACTTTATCAGTGAGGCTTCAGACCTGATAAGTCTACTATCGGCCGGATTTTCCCCATGCACCAAGTCTTAGAAAAAACCCGCGAAAAAAAAAGAATTTACACACATCATCTTTTTGCCGATTTTAATGCCGCCTTAGACAGCATGAAAAGGAGCTGCCTATATACTGCTACGTCTGAAATTGGTGGCCGGATAAAACTTATATGGCTGTACCAAATGACTTGGAATAACACCATCAGCTCAGTCAGAATAGGAGAAGACCTCTTCGAGCCGTTCGAAACTAAACGCGGTGTCAGACAGGGTGACCCCTATCGTGCGATTTCTGCTGGAGAAAACGATGTTGTACAAAATAATATTACCTGCAAAACTTAACAGCTCTGGAACAATATTGCCCTATGTAAATGGTTTTCTTTTATCTTTATTTAGCACCCAAATTAATTATGAACTTGCACTTTTATTAACTTCTATGTATATGAGTTGGGAGAATTAACTACTTAACTACAGTAATTAATGTACTTAATCATAAAGGTCTAATGTAAATATTATTTTAAAAAGAATTTATTTACAAATTTTTAAAAATATTTCGAACGCTACGCAAATATTGAATTTTCAACACCATGAAAAATTTATAAAATATAGTACAAAATTTTAAATTAAAATTTATATATACAACAAACAATAACAGTTTTTAAACGCTAATTATTTGGGTTATTCATATAAATACTTTTGGAGCGTGAATGCGGGCAAAAATTTATCGACAAGGAAATTATTTCCTGCAACCTTCCGCACTTGTAGTTCTAAATTTACTTTCCATGTCTGATGAACCAAAATTAGTTGAGGAATTTTTAAAAATAACATTTCAGTTCGTTTATTTCTCTATTTTTAACAAAGTGGGTTGGTATTTGGCATTTGTTTATGATGTTTTATTTTTGCTGATGTTATTATTGCATATTTTTTGGTTTATGTTAGCATTGGGAATAGGTAAACATGAACTTTATGTGATGTAGGTGAAGAATTTCTAGATTTTTAATAATAATTTTTATTAACATATAATAATTAAAATGAATATGCAGATTTTTTCTTTCTTTTCTTTTTTCAAGCACTTTAGTTTTTATTTGTATCATATGACCTATGACGCAATGATGATGTCAAAGTCTTATGGTGATTTTATAATGACTTCATTGACATTGAAGTAATTGACAGAAAATCTTGACATAAAATATTTCCTCTACCATAGCATTAATTAATTGAATGCACATACATTTACTTATCAATTATGTACCAAGTGATGTGCTGATATATCACATCTCCATATGAAGCAACGATCCATTAGTTTTTGTATGACATTTCAGTGTTAAACTACGTTTAGTAGAATGTTACTGGTTTCGTTGATATCGGCGCATTGTCTGTCGTATGCCAGCATTGCAATGCTTTGAAGTTTCAATCAGAAACCCCCGGCTTATGCTGCGCTGGGGGCAGCCCACCCGCCAGAGCCATTGTATTCGTTACTCTATGGAAATACAATCCAATCAAAACATTTTCTAGAGAATACACAAAAATATAACGGATGCTTTCAAATGACATCATTTGGAGCCCAAGTTGTTGATGTACCCGGCTACAATCCCACTTTTAAGGTAATGATGTCCCATTATTATCAAAATGAACAACTATTGTAATATTTTTTTGAAATTGCTTCTAAACATTCAGATTCAAGGGCAAATTCACCATCGAGCGGGAGCTTTGTTACCACTACCGAACGAAGATCATAAGTTCCTTCACATCTTTTTCATTGGTGATTCGGCAATTGAACAAGATCAGCGTTGTGCAATTTTTACTGCGACTAAACGTGAAATGATCGAACAATTATAAAATCTTCTGCATGAGCCTAATACCCGTTGATGTTCTGTCGTGGAGAGGATGGAAATCACTTCAATATAAAGATGGTTAATCCATCGACAGGTTTGTTTACAAGTCATCACTTCTATTTTATTTTGCAACCGAGTTAGAATTCATAATTCAGGAGAAGAAACGAACAAGGTTAGCCGAATGAATTTTTATGCATATCGTTTGATGATTCGGCGCGATGTTGACAATCATCTGTTGAGATATCGCCAGTAGCTTCAACAGTACTGCGTTGACATGTACGTCAAGGTCGAAACGAAGCGCCTCAATTTCATTCGTTTCAATCAGTCCAAGTTACGATCAGATGAATACATACACTTGCGTGATGCCATGGATACTGGAGGAGACGCAACCAACATCGGTTCTTTGACCATTCTTCCAGCTACTTACGTTGGAAGCCCGAGCCACATGCATGAGTACGCTCAGGATGCCATGACGTATGTGCGGAATTACGGACGGCCGGATTTATTCATCACGTTCACTTGCAATCCGAAATGGCCTGAAATTACAAATCTCTTGCTGACAGGACAAACATCCAGCAATCGACATGACATCATTGTACGAGTGTTCAGACAAAAGATCAAAGTACTCATGGATTACATCGTTAAGCATAAGGTTTTTGGCATAATCCGTTGTTGGATGTACTCGGTTGAATGGCAGACGGGAGCAAGACTATGATCGAGATGAACTGGCCGAAAGAGTCTGAACAAATGTGCAGCTGTTGAATGCAGAGCAGAAGAACGTGTACGATTCCCTGATGAAGGCTGTTGACGATGGAACGGGAGGCATTTACTTTCTCGATGCTCCCGGTGGACAGGAAAAACATTCGTAATTTCTTTGATTCTGGCTACAATTCGGGCAAGATCTCAAATTACGTTGGCTGCTGCTTCCTCTGGCATTGCTGACACATTGTTGGAAGGCGGTCGAACTGCACATTCAGCTATAAAACGGCCGATGAATCTACTCACGGTAGACAAGCAAACGTGCACAATGACCAAGGATTCAGCGACAGCGAAATTGATGCGAGAATGCAAAATCATCATTTGGGATGAATGGACGATGTCGCATAAACAAGCTTTGCTCTCCGGAGATTTTCGCCAAACGCTACCTGTCATCCCGAAATCTACTGCTGCCGATGAACTTAATGCATGCCTGAAATCGTCGTCTTTGTGGCGGCATTTCAAGAAGTTGAAATTGACCTCGAACATGAGAGCTCCGTTGCAGAACGACTCATCGGCTCTTGAATTCTCGAGACAACTGCTGGCACTTGGCAATGGCCAAATACCTGTTGATGTTTCCACGGGATTAATATCGTTCCCGGCAAATTTTTGCGAGTCCACATCGTCGAAAGAAGAACTCATCACCAAAGTGTTCCCCGGCATTGCACAATATTATAAAAATCTCGATTGGATTAGTGAACGGGCAATACTTGCAGCGAAGAACAAGACGTCGATAGCTTGAATTTGATTACTCAAAGTCAAATAGCTGGAGAACTGCATTCGTACAAATCCGTTGACAGCGTGCCCGACGAGGATGAAGCGACAAACTATCAGACAAAATTTTTGAACTCGTTTGATGTGCCAGGAACTCCGCCGCATAGTTTACAGTTGAAAGGAGATCGATCATAAACATTTTGCGGAATCTCAATCATCCGAAATTGTGCAACGGTACGCGGTTGTCCGTCAAGAAACTGATGAACAATGTGATTCAAGCTACGCTCATCAAGGGCAAATTCAAGGGAGGGGAAGTCCTTATCCCACGAATGCCGATTATTCCATCTGATATTCAATTCCAATTCAAGCGGATTCAGTTTCCCATTCGGTTGGCTTTTGTGATGACAATCAATAAATCGCAAGGCCAATCGTTGGAAGACTGCGGGATTGATCTCGAACTTCCCTGTTTTTCGCACGGTCAGCTGTACGTTGATTGTTCGCGTGTTGGGAAACCGTCTTCTTTGCTTGTTTTTGCGCCGGAAAATAAAACAAAAAACATTGTTCATCATATGGCTCTCTACTGATTTCGATTCCGTTCAAATAAATATCATTGAAATTTGAACTATTTGTGTTTTATTATCCTTGAGGTTTATTTGAAGGCGTTAAATTGGGGGGTGCCACATGAAAGGAAAAGGGAAAGGAAAAGGGGGAAAAAAGGGAAAGAGAAAGGGAAATGAATAGGAAGGGGAAAGAGAAAGGAACAATAAAGAAATATTTAAAGGAGGAAAGAGGGAGAAAGCGAACGGAGAGGTAAAGCTTGAGATAGGAAGCGAAATGCGGAATATTTTATAGGGGCTACTAATTGACAAATGCTACCGTTTCCAGGAAAAGTATGTAAAGCACTGGAAGGAATATTACCGGGCAGGATAACATCTGCCGGGCCAGCCAGTAAAATATAAAAATGTCGCCCGTTTTGAACAAACAACACATATCAAAACACCGTCATTTATGTTAATTGCGTGACCCGTAAAACCATATCTACATAAAATGTTCATACAAATTAGATATCGGCTAATCAGGTGGTGTCTAAAGATGGTCAATTATGTTAGGTATTTATCCACCCAAATAAAGTTTACTTTATCCATAAGCTTGTCTATTCAATGACTTATTTGATAAGTCTGTTGACAGCAAAGTAAATGTTAGCTTTTTTGGTGGTCGTTTAATAATTAATATGGTAGGAATGTTGTTGTTGAATAATGTTTGTTATATTCTGAAGTGTTATATTACGGTATTTTATGTGTTGAAATTTTATGCTATGCTCTTGTAGTTGTCGTTGTTGTTGCAGAAGTGCTTCGCCCCATAAAACAGGAGCGACTACTTACAAATGGTCATCAGCATCCTCTAACGGGAGTCCAAGGAAACTTTCCGTTTCAACAGGGGTGGACCAGAAAGAAAATGATGTTGTAGGCGTTGGTTTCCGGTCAGAATTGAGAATATGGTTGGTTTAATGTAGGGACACATTACAATCAGGACACACATTATATACAGCGGGGTTCGTTCTGGATTGTTGAGAGTTTAACCTGTTACAGTATCCAGATCGAAGTTGAGCTAGAGTGACGCGCGTTTCACTGCGGAGGTTGTTTTCCTCTACTGCGGAGTTCTCAGAGGTCGTATTTCTCATAACATTCTTAAGTTCGAGGCGGGACCTGTTCAATCAGATACCTGTTGTCATGCCCAGATTTCTGTGTAATCAGCAGGAACTGTTTATTCATCATTTCATTTCACTCCTTTATGGGGAGTACTCTCGCCTCACTACCTAAATGGTGTTCTGAAGACATAATAAGACAACCCGGAGTATTTCTGAGTGTTTTGATTAGCCTGAAGTTTCTTCCAATCAATAACCCTTATGCTCGGTGACAATATCGTGGCCGCGTAGAATGCAAGCTGCCGGCAATTTTATTTGAAAGTGGTAATGAGCGTCTCTTTAATTTTACCTCAAGTGCTGCCGGCAAGAAATTTGGGTATTTTATTACGGCTCTGAACTTTAGGTACAATTGCGGATGCATGCTCGCTAAAATTAGGTCCTAATCGAACGTCACACCCAGAATTTTAGGATGTACCACAGTTGGCAGCTCGATATCATCGAGTGGGTGTCCAGTATTATCGACATTTCTTTTGTGTATGATGTAAATAAGGTCGCCGATGATTTGGTCGGTGGCAATGTCAAATTTCGCCAAGCAAATACACTGGCGAGGATACTATTAATGAACTTAAGTGGGAAAAATGCAATTTAAAAGTTCTAGCTACGAAAAAATATTTATGCCAAATATCGGTCGGATTGGGAAACTTTTGTTCGACTTATGGCATTAAAAGTATTTTGAAAAGCGTAACAAAAAAGGAGCTGGCCCATTTTCAAAATTTGTTTTAGTTTTGTTCTTAGCTCAACCATACCACTACTGAGGTAGAATATCAGTCAAATGTAGTTAAATACCATAGCGTTGTTACAAACTTTGTTAAGGTTAGACTTTTAGAATTTTTTCCATTTTCCTAAATTTTCGATATCGAAAAAGTGGGCGTGGCTATCGTTGAATTCCGCTGATTTTCAATACAATTTTTACGATATGGTGATATATTCTTTAGGCACAGCATTGGCTGTATAAAATTTGGGAAAAGTGAGCGGTGCCAAGCTTCCGCCAATTTAAGTTTCAAAGAGCGAAGGAGGGAGAGGAATAGATACATACATGGATGACCGTATGAGAAGGGGCAAAATTACGATTACTGCATATACTACTGAATAATTTTTCTTATTTTGCCCGCAACTTTCTAATTCTAATTAAATGATGTGCTTACCAATACAAAAAAAGTTACGCATTTAGTCCCTACGCATTTTAGTTAAAAAGAGAGGACTGTAGACTCATGACGGGTTTTCTGACTGGACACTGCATTCTGGCATCACATGCCGTTAAATTAGGTTTGATCAGTGATAGCATATGTAGAAAGTGCGGGTTGGAGGAGGAAACGATCGGGGACGTTCTGTGCTCATGCCTTGCACTCGCCACGCTAAGACTCCAGCTATTAGGAGTGATACAGCTGTCACATCTAGAAGCATTTGACAAGAGGACGGAGTTATTTTATAACATAGATCCTGGTTTTGATAGGGTTTTTCAGTTTGGTTGTTAAAACAAACTTCTGGTAACACTACGAACTCAATCAGCCTGTGTGAGGTCCTCATGGACCGGCCAGTTCAACGTAACCTAACCTTTTCCGGAAGGGTTCCGAAAAGATCCCCAAATAGCCCCGAAATGGCCTGAAATGACCCTGGCGGGATCCTGGACAGATCTCGAAAACCATCCAGAAATAATACCAGAAGGGTCCTCAAATGATCCCGAAATAGTCCCAAAAAATTTCCGAAATTACTCTGACGGGATCCCGGACGGATCCCGAAACCATCCAGAAATTATTCCGGAAAACCCCCAAATGATCCCCAAAAAGTGCCAAAATAAGCCTGACGGGATCCCGAAAGCCATCCAGTAATGAAAGAGGAAGGATCCCCAAATGATCCCGGAATAGTACCAAAAATGTTCCGAAATAACCCTGACGGGATCCCGAAAACCATCCAGAAGTGATCCCGGAAGGATCACCAAATGATCCGGGAATAGTCCCGAAAAATGTTAAAATAAACCCGATGGGATCCCGGAAACTATACAGAAACTTTATTTTCATGTGAAACATTTAATTTACGCAAACCAGCATGTGTTTGTGGCAGCACGCTCGACAGTTACCAATCTTTTAGTCTTTACTGAGGAGTGCCATTCGAGATTTCGTAATGATCTTCAGCTTGACATGATTTATACTGATTTTTCTAAGGCATTTGATAAAATGTCTCACTTAATCCTCGTTGAGAAACTTGCATTCCTGGGCTTTCATTCCAGTATCCTCAAATGGATAAAATCTTATTTACATAACAGGAGTTGAATGGTTGCTATAGATGGGGAATTCTCGGATGCATTCATTGCTACATCTGGTGTGCCTCAAGGTAGCATATTAGGTCCTTTATTCTGAAATAAGAAACTCGCGTGATTCATCGGCGCTTCAAAGTGAACTTAATAAATTCTTATATTATTGTGCTATGAACAGGCTTTATATAAATATTAACAAGTGTTTCAAAGTAACTTACTCTAAAATGGTCAAGCCTTTGGATACTTGCTATTAGTTGGCGGACTCGTGCCTTTCTGAGGTTAATGAAATTAAAGATCTTGGCGTGTATTTTGATAGTAAACTAAATTTTACTACTCATTTAAACTACATAATTACAAATTCTTTTGAAACACTTGCCTTTATGAAACGCCACTCTTCTAATTTTTCAGACCCATATACCTATAAGTTTTTGCACTCGGTCTTTGTCCGTTCCAAACTGGAATACGCAGCTGTCATTTGGAGACCATACCAGTCAGTCCATATAAATCGTCTGGAGAAAGTCCAAAAGTGCTTTGTTCGTTTTGCTTTACGCTCTCTTAACTTTACTGAACCGATTCCGTCGTACGTTGCTCGTTGTCCATTAATTAGTTTGGTATCGTTATCCGAAGGAGAACGCTGTCATCGGTTACATTTATTATTGTTCTTGTCTCTGGCAGGATAGATTGTCCTTCCTTACTTCAGCTAGTTAACTTTAATGTGCCCTGCAGAAATTTACGGAATTTTGTTGTTTTTCGTGTTGGACTTAACAGAACAGTCTATGGCGCTAACGCTCCCTAGAATAGATTTATATCTGATTACAGCTTTTTCTCAAATTTTCTGGATTTAAATTTTACGTATACCAAATCGGTTATACAATTCAAACAAAAACCATTTTTTTAAGTAATACTTAATTTACATTAGTTGTACTATATTCTTAAGTGTCTGCTGTATATTAGACATACAAGTAAATAAATAAATAAATAAAATGATCCCGAAATAGTCCCGAAAAAGTGCTGGCTATTGTATACTGCCATAAAACCAAATCAAATACGGAAAAGCACACACCCCACATATTAAGTTATATTTGTTCGCAAACTAATTATGTGATATTTTGTATACTGTCATAAAACCAGAATAAATACGGAAAAGCACACATACCCCACTTATTAAGTTACATTTTTTCGCAAACTAATTATGTGGTCTATTGTATTTTAACGATTTTACTGCAAATCCTCTTATTTGAAACCTTCTGCTAAGTTCGAATCACTAAACTGTTGAATAAATAACTCCAATATTTGATAATGCAAAATGGCCTTTATTCAAGTACTTTCAAAATAACACTTCTGTTTACAAGCATCCCTGCTGTAATTGGAACTTCGAATGCGACATTGGAATTTCTTCCAGTGTTGCATAGTATATAGTGTATTGTCACTTAATTTTCGATCTCTTTCATCAACTACCATCGTCGAGGACACATCAAAGTCAGTCAACGAAGTATTATTTTGAGCAAATCATCGCCGTCACATCAAGACGACAAAGGCCAGCGGATAGATCTTCAGCGTCAGCACATCTAAGCCAACGCGATAAGTATCTCATTTGAAATCTATATATTTTGTACATTTTTCCCAAAATCCCAAAACTCACGGTTCCATCCCTGTGACTCCGATATATATACATATATGTGTGCATAGGTTCGCTCATGCACATATATAGCTATATACAGCAACATAAATCATTGTTTATATATTTTCTGATTTGCCTAAATTGTTACTTATTCATGAATTCGAACATTTTCTTAAGTCCTAGTTTAACTTTCATCATTGAAATTGATTTACTTTAAATTTAATTCATTACTTCTTCCTTTGTTAGTTCATAGGTTGTTATTGTTAATAAAAACCCTGAATTAATTGAAAGGAAGTTGTACCCATCAATTCGGAATACATACCCTGCGTGAGTATAATTCCCAATTTGCATTCAGGCACACCCCTAGTGTTCAACAACTTCTACTGCTCGACAGATAGCGTGCTTAATCGAAACTGATTACAGGGCCTCTACTATTGCTGCCGTTTATACTCTTTGATTCCCACGTTGCATTTTCTAGGCGCTTCTATTTCCAGAATCTACTAGGTGGCCATCAGCTATCAAATTTCTCAGCTGTAACTACAGATGCACGATTTTATAGCTTCGCTCATTGCATACGTTCGGGAGTATCTCCGATATATGCATGTGGTTGTGCTTTGCTTCGTTATGATGGATTCGCTTATGTAGATACAAGTGACTTTCTGCTTTATTGTTGTTGTGACTTCATTTACTTAGTATCAGATTAGTGATGGGAGTATCACTTAGTGTCACTAATATTCGTCACACTGCCCCCACCTAAGTCTGATCGTCCCGATGATGCTTTCCTGAACCTACCTAGCTTTATTTTTGTATCAGAAATCTGGATATATTCTTTTGAGATTGATGAATATAATTTACCTAATTATAAATTCTATGCAAGTGCAAATGATTCGTATCCAGCTGGCGGTGTAGGGGTTTTTGTTCATGATTCGTTTGACTGTAGCAAAATTGAACGACTTAGTCTCACTAGTGCTGACGCTATAAAGGTTTCGTGCTGCATTTGCAAAATAAACTTTGTATTTGTCTGTATTTATAGACTTTACTCGCAACCTGCTCAATTATTTATCGATGAGTTCAATTCATTTTTAAGTAGTGTATCAACGACGAATCTTGTAATTTTGGGCGATTTTAATTTGGATCTATTAAGTACAAGCCCTGTACTTAATAACTATAACATGGTATTGTCATATCATGGGTTATATTCACTTATAAACGAAGCTACTAGACCAGTGGCAGGTACGTGTCTTGATCACGTACTGTGCCGCTTCTTTGGTTCTTCTTGGTCTGCCTGTTCCGCTATTAACTCGTACCTGGGTATCACGGATCACTGTATGAGTGGTATTCTCTTTAAAAACACAATGGTTGAGAAAGACGTTAGAAAAAGAAATAGGCATGTTGTGGAAAAAATTAATTTTAATCAACTAAATCTTGAACTTCGCTTAAATATTTGGAGCAATGTATACGCCGAAGAAAATGTATCAAGGGCATACGGCTTGTTTTTAGATAATTTAATGCAATGCATTAACTCCTCAACATACTGCGTTAACAAAAAAGCATCAGAAATCAGACTCAAACAGTGGATAAATAAATGCCTTTTGAATAGAATTAGGTTGAAAAATAAATTAAAAAAAAAGTGCAACAAACATCCATATGACACCAATTTGAATACTCGTTTTAAGCAAATATGCAAACGAATCAAAGGAGAAATTCGTAAATGTCGGGACGATTATCATAATAACTTAGTCAATAAATCCAAAGGTAATCCAAAAGAAGAGTGGAAAGTAATAAATAGGATTATTGATAAAAACACAAAAAGGCAAGATTCTCATTTTGTTTTACAAAAAGAAGGCGTTGATATTTCTATTCCCATAGAAATAGCTAATGATTTTAATGAATACTTTACTTCAATTGTGAAGTCAAACTTTCCGCCAAATGTGACACCCCTTTGCGATTGTTGCTCTGATTTTGGAGTAGCTAAAGATTCTTTCAAAAGCAACAGCTTCTTTTTTGAGCCAATCTCAGGATCGGAAATTTTAACTGCAATCAAATCTTTGAAAAATAGTAATTCTTCCGGTCATGATGGAATCTCTAACGTTATGTTAAAGAAAATCTCATACAATATTGTTGATGTTTTAAAACATATCTTTAGCTTGAGTGTTACAACCGGGATTTTCCCAGAACAATTAAAATTAGGAATTGTAATACCGATTCTCAAAAAAGGTAATAAAAAAGATATGGCTAACTATAGGCCGATTTCACTTTTCTCATCAATTACTAAAATTTTTAAAAAAATTGTAAAAGTAAGGATGTTATCCTACTTTGAAAAAATAAATTTTCTTAGTCCTTTGCAATTTGGTTTCAGGGATGGTCTTTCTACGGAAGATGCTCTTTTGGACTTCTGTTCAACTATATACAAGGGTATTGATTCAAAAAAAGATTGTGCTTGGCTTTTTGTGGACATTACAAAAGCATTCGATATGGTTGACCATGGCCGTCTTTTAAATAAGCTTTATAATTTGGGAATTCGTGGCTTGTTATACAATTGGTTTGTTTCTTATTTAGGATATCGAACCCAAAGAGTGAAAATAGGCATAACTCTTAGTGAGACCAAAGTCATAAACTCTGGTGTACCACAAGGCTCGGTTCTGGGTCCCATATTATTCCTTATCTATGTGAACTCACTATTTATTCAACCTTTTAAGGGCAAAGTCGAAGCATTTGCGGATGACCTAGGAATTGCATATAACTCAACGGATCCTTTAAATTTGATAGCGGATCTGTACCACGATATACACAAACTTCGGTCATGGTTTGCGGAACATAAACTGGTTGTCAGCAATAAAACCAAATTAATGTGCTTTATTCCAAAACTTCAAGAAGCACAAGATCTTAATATAACTTTTCACAGTGCAATATACAAACGTAATATCCTATATAGTAACAAGTGCTCCAACCATCGTTATGTGTATTCTTTTCAAAATAATACAGCATGTGACTCTAACTGCTTTAAAATTGAAAAAGTGAATAGCTTCAAATACCAATGAATCACAATTGACCGTAATCTATACTGGAATGAGCAAATCGCAACTGTAAGAAAATACTTACCTTCAACCAATCGTATACTTTACCGTCTCAGAAAATACGTTCCAAACCATACACTGAAAACAGTTTATTATAGTAAATTTCATTCAAAATTAGAATATGGAATAAGTTGCTGGGGTGGTGCTCACTCCAATAAAATAAATCAATTAACTGTACTGTAAAAATGTGCAGTAAGAAAAATTTTTAATTGTCCACGTCGGACTCACTCCTTTGACTTATTTAGAAGATCAAATATATTCCCAGTTCGGCATTTGTTCTATTACAAACTTTTAAAAATTTTTTACATGAGAGGTGGCTATTTGCAAAATCCAACACGAGGAATGTACAGCCTGCGTAGTAACCATAGCACACTTATTTCCTTGCCAGTTTTTCGAACAACATTGTTTAGAAATTCCTACACTGTCTTATCCTGCAAACTTTTTAATTCCCTTCCAGAAAACTCACGAGACATTAGATCCAGATCTGTGTTTTTAAAAAAAATAAAAACTTGGCTTCTTGAGTTTGATACCAACCAGACAGAAATTTTGATGCACTACGTTGTATAATATAGCCTTTACTTTTATGTAAGCATTGTATAGTTTTGAATTTTCTTTTTGCTGTTTTCTTATGAGGAATTCTGTAAACTTAGCTTTTGTATTCTTTCTTCAAATTGTTTCATGACTTAATTTAGTCAATTTATTTTTGAAATATCTTATTCTCATTTTAAATAAATTTTTTTATATATACCTTGTATTCTTTTTTTTGTTCACCACACTACTACTATTTATACAATGGAATTTGTTAAAACATGATGTGACATACAACACTATTTTTATTATATAAAATAAAGATGTCACTAACTATCCTCTAAGTAATGATATTGTAGACATGTAAAATTAAGCTATCGAATATGTACATACGCCTATGAGAAAAATGAAATAAATAATAATCTAATCTAATAATCTTTCCGCCGGTGAGGGTTGTATAACAATACCAAATCTCCCGCCCAGAAACCTTCCGAATCATTGTTCTCATCGCACCTGCGTTTCATCTTACTACTCATTATCCTGGATCGTTCCCTCACCCTGTGTTGTTTGGGCAATGAAGAACTACTTCACAGAGCTTGATCTTGACGGATTGACTTTGCAGCATCAGTATCGTCTTGACGTTTCACAACAGTAGTGCGCGCTGACTTGAAACCACCCTTGCATTCTTTCTGGAAAATGCTTTCAGTCGTTTCAGTGCGTCCATTAGGGTTTGTCAATGCCAGTGTTTTTCTCGCAGGTACTTTCGGTTTTGATTTGTTTAGCCCATTCGTTCCATCAACCCTTGCCCGATCTGCTGCCTTTGACTTGTGTGGTTTTTGTCGAAGCTCTTTCACCAGCACTCGCTTACTGCTGAACCCTTGCTCAAAACTGAAGTTAAGTGGCACATCCTTGTTCTTATACTGCATAATCCTTCTCTGTATATCGATCCTGATGTCATAGTCAACTAAGAAATCCACTCCCAATATGACTTCATCAACGATCTCTGCCACAACGAATTTGTGTAGAACCATGACCTCCACAATTAAGACTTCACATACCATTTCTCCCTGGACTTGGTTATACTCGCCAGTAATCGTACGCAATCTTGATCCAGGTAATGGCTTTACTCTCCTGTTGACCAAATCGGATCGGATTAAAGAATTAGATGCGCCCGTATCTACAGTCAGTACACGCTCCTTGCCATTCACATTTCCTTTGACGGTAAGGCTGCTCGATTTCCCTCCAGTTTGCGAGATAGGTATCATACGACATTCAATAGCTGGGGCAAGTTCTCGATCTTTAAATTTGGCTCGCTCTTGCTTATCTCCTCCTGCTTTGCGTTTTCTACCAGCCAAATTGGAAGTACCATGACCGGTGCTGCAATAACGTGCAATGTGCCCTGGCTTTCCACATTTAAAGCATTTGACAGCACCATCGTTTTTTTGCTGCGTTCCTTTTAGTACTTCCAAAATTGTGTCTACCCAGTCTTGTCTTTCCACTTCCACGCGGTGCTCTTTGTATGCGGGCTTACTCAAAAGTGACGCTGTTTCTTGAGTCAGTGCATGGGATACCGTTTCTGCGAATGTGGGTTTTGGGTTTGCATATGTCGCTCGCTTCGTTTCTAGTCCCGTATGCCATTTATAAAACTCTGGATTTTTACCCTCTCGATGTACTCCACGGGTGCGTCCGCATTTGCCAAATGTGCCAACCTTTCAACATCCGAAGCAAACTCCTGCAAAGTCTCATTAGCTTTTTGGTAGCGGTTTTGCAATTCTATTGTGTAGATCTGTTTCCTGTGTTCGATTCCGTACCGTCGTTCTACAGCAACCATCAATGCTTCATAACTGTAACGTTCGTACTCTGGGATTGTCTGTAAGATCTCAGCAGATGGTCCTTTTGAAGCCACGAACAGTGCAGCAACTTTATCTTCGGCATTCCAGTTGTTCCCTGCCGGCGTCTTCTCAAATTGGAGCTTAAATACCTGGAAAGGAACAGAACCATCAAACGTTGGGGATTTTACCTTCAGAGTAGACGTTGAAGTTATTGGACGGTTCAATTGTAACTCCTGAATACGATCTTTTAAAGCATCTAACTCGGCCTCCATTTTATCTTGTCGACTACTGAACCCTTCCTGAAATTGCGTTAGTTTCTCTTCCATACGCGCTTCCAGTTGTGCAGAGATCAGCGGTGATACCTGTGTTGAAATTTGTGTCGACATTTCTGATATACGTGCCTCTTGTGCTTCAATTTTAGATGTTACACTTCTGAGATACGTGTCTCCTGTGCTTCCATCTTGGATGTTATACGGTTCTCCTGGGAATCTAGTTGTGATGACATGTTGGTGGATATCTGTGATGACATTTCGGACATTTGTGCCGATATTGCAGCCAATATCATGTTCAGGTCTGTGTTCGCCATTGTCTGCGGTGTTTCATTTTTCTCCTCCAATTTTGTTGTCTCACCGCCATCAAGATGAAAGACATACCCTTCCACGTCAACTCCTTCTAATTCCATTGTCTGTCGTAGTCGTTCCTGAAGTTCTAGTTTAATGCCGGTTGCATTCAATCCACGGCTCTCCAACTCCTTCTTCAGCTGCTGAATCTTCAATTCACTTAACTTTACCATGTCCAAGTTGTATTCCCAATCTTCGCAATTTATTCAACAATTCCTCTTCTGACACCAATTGTAACGAATTTACTTCAAATCCTCTTATTTGCAACCTTCTGCTAAGTTCGAATCACTAAACTGTTGAATAAATAACTCCAATATTTAATAATGCAAAATGGCCCTTATTCAAGTACTTTCACAATAACACTTCTATTGCTCGACAGATGGCGTGCTTAATCGAAACTGATTCCAGCGCCTCTACTATTGCTGCCTTTTATACTCTTTGATTTCCTTGTCGCATCTTCTAGGTGCTTCTATTTCCAGAATCTACTAGTTGGCCATCAGCTATCAAACTTCTCAGCTGTAACCACAGGTGCACGATTTTATAGCTTCTCTCATTGCATACTTTCGGGAGTATCTCAGATATATGCATGTGGTTGTGCGTTGCTTCTCAGCTGCGTGTACGTACATATGTGTATACAAAATGATTGATTCGATTATGTAGATACAAGTGACTGTCTGCTTTATTGTTGTTGTGACTTCGTTTACTTAGTATCAGATTAGTAACGGGAGTATCACTTAGTGTCACTAATATTCGTCACAGTATACTGCCATAAAACCAGATTAAATACGAAAAAGCACACATACCCCACTAATTAAGTTATATTTGGTCGTAAACTAATTATGTGATCTATTGTATACTGCCATAAAACCAGATTAAATACGGAAAAGAACACATATGCCACTTTTTAAGTTATATTTGTTCGTAAACTAATTATGTGATCTATTGTATACTGCCATAAAATCAGAATAAATACGGAAAATCGCACATACCCCACTTATTAAGTTATATTTGTTCGCAAACTAATTATGTGATCTATTTTATACTGCCATAAAACCAGAATAAATACGGTACTTATTAAGTTATATTTGTTCGCAAACTAATTATGCAATCTATTGTATACTGCCATAAAATCAGAATAAATACGGAAAATCACACATACGCCACTTTTTAAGTTATATTTGTTCGTAAACTAATTATGTGATCTATTGTATACAGCAATAAAACCAGAATAAATACGGAAAAGCACACACACCCCACTTATTAAGTTATATATTACTAGCCTTTACCCGCAGCCCCGTCCGCAAGGAGAAAATTAAATATATGGGATATTCACGTTAGCCTGCTTATGAAGTTATCTGTTTAAAAAGATGTTTCTGTCTAATACATTTTATTTTTGTAATTGAGTAAAAAAAGAACTAAATGAGCTGATAACCTGATAGGATCCCCAAATGATCCCGAAATTATCCAGAAAAATCCACGAAATGGCCCCGACGCTATCGCGGACAGATCTCGAAAACCATCTAGAAATGCCACGGAAGGGTCTCCAAAAGTTCCTGGGATAGTCCCAAAAACCCGAAATAACAACGACACGATTCTAGACTTATCCAGAGAACCACAAAGAAATGACGCCTGAAGGGTACCAAAATGATCCCGAAATAGTCCCGAAAAAGTTCCAAAATGATCCTGACGGGCTCCCGGACGATTCTCAAAAACCATCCAGAAAATATCCAGGAAGGGTCCTTAGGGGATCCACGACGGATCGCGAAAACCATACAGAAATGATTCCGGAAGGGTCCCAAAATGATCCCGTATTAGTCCCGAAAAAGTCCTGAAATGACCCCAACGGGATCCCAGACGGATTCCGAAAACTATCCAGAAATGGTGCCGGAAAGGTCCTCAAATGATCCCCTAATAGTCCCGAAATGACCCTAACGGGATCTCGAACGGACTCCTAAATGACCCTGACGATATCCCGGACAGATCTCGAAATCCATCCAGAAATGATCTTGGAAGGGCCCAAAATAATCCCGAAACAATCTCTGAGAAGTCCAGAAATTACCCCGACGGGATCCTGCACGGATCCCAAAAACCATCCAGAAATGATGCCGGAATGTCCTCAAATGATCCCCTAATAGTCCCGAAATGACCGAAAACCATCCAGAAATTATGCCGGAAAGGACCCCAAATGATCCCCAATACCATACAGAAATGATGCCGGAAAATACCCCAAATGATCCCGAAATAGTCCCGAAAAAGTTCCGAAATGACCCGGAAGGGATCCCGGACGGATCCCGAAAACCATCCAGAAATGATGCCGAAAGGCTCCCCTAATTATCCCGTATTAGTCCCGAAAAAGTCCCGAAATTACCCCAACGGGATTCCTGACGGATCCCGAAAAGCATCCAGAAATAATGCCGAAAGGGTCCCCAAATCATCCCGTATTAGTCGAGAAAAAGTCCAGAATTGACCCCGTCGGGATCCCGGATGGATCCCGAAAACTATCCAGAAATGATGCCGATAGGTATCCCGAAATAGTCCCGAAATGACCCTGACGGGATCCCGGACGGATCCCTAAAACCATCTAGAAATGGTGCCGGAAGGTACCTCAAGTGATCCCGAAATAGTACCGAAATGACCCCGACGGGATCCCGGACGGATCCCGAAAACCATCTAGAAATGATGCCGGAAGGTACCCCAAATGATCCCGAAATAGTCCCGAAATGACCCCGACGGGATACCGGACGGATCCCGAAAACCATCCAGAAATGATGCCGAAAGCGTCCCCAAATGATCCCGTATTAGTCGAGAAAAATTCCCGAAATGACCGCGACGGGATCCCGGACGGATCCTCAAAACCATATAGAAATGATGCCGGAAGCTACCCTACATGATCCTGTATTAGTCGAGAAAAAGTCCCGAAATTACCACGACGGGATCCCGGACGGATCCAGAAAACCATCTAGAAATGAAGCCGGAAGGTACCACAAATGATACCGAAATAGTCCCGAAATGATCCTGACGTGATCCCGGACGTATCCCGAAAACCATCTAGAAATGATGCCGGAAGGTACCTCAAATGAACCCGTATTAGTCGAGAAGAATTCCCAAAATTACCCTGAAGGGATCCCGAACGGATCCCGAAAACCATACAGAAATGAAAAGGTCCCCAAATGATCCCGTATAAGTCGAAAAAAGTCCCGAAATGACCAAGACTGGATCCCGGACGGATCCCGAAAACCATCCAGAAATGATGCCGAAAGCGTCCCCAAATAATCCCGTATTAGTGAGAAAAAGTCCCGAAATGACCCCGACGGGATCCCGGACGGATCCCGAAAACCATCTAGAAATGATTCCGGAAGGTACCCCAAATGATCCCGAAATAGTCCCGAAATGACCCCGACGGGATCCCGGACAGATCCCGAACACCATCCAGAAATGATGCCGAAAACGTTCCCAAATTATCCCGTATTAGTTAAGAAAAAGTCCCGAAATGACCCCGACGGGTTCCCGGACAGATCCCGAAAACCATCCAGAAATGATGCCGAAAACGTTCCCAAATTATCCCGTTTAGTCGAGAAAAAGTCCCGAAATGACCCCGACGGGTTCCAGGACGGATCCCGAAAAGCATCCAGATATGATGCCGAAGGGGTCCCCAAATGATCCCGTATAAGTCGAGAAAAATTACCGAAATGACCCCGACGGGATCCCGAACGGATCCTAAAAACCATATAGAAATGATGCCGGAAGGTACCCCAAATGATCCCGAAATAGTCCCGAAATGACCCCGACGGGATCCCGGACAGATCCCGAAAACCATCCAGAAATGATGCCGATAGGTATCCCGAAATAGTCCCGAAATGACCCTGACGGGATCCCGGACGGATCCCTAAAACCATCTAGAAATGAAGCCGGTAGGTCCCCCAAATGATCCCGAAATAGTCCCGAAATGACCCCGACTGGATCCCGGACGGATTCCGAAAACCATCTAGAAATGATGCCGGAAGGTACCCCAAATGATCCCGAAATAGTCCCGAAATGACCCCGACGGGATACCGGACGGATCCCGAAAACCATCCAGAAATGATGTCGAAAGCGTCCCCAAATGATCCCGTATTAGTCGAGAAAATTTCCCGAAATGACCCCGACGGGATCCCGGACAGATCCCGAAAACCATCCAGAAATGATGCCGATAGGGATCCCGAAATAGTCCCGAAATGACCCTGACGGGATCCCGGACGGATCCCTAAAACCATCTAGAAATGAAGCCGGTAGGTCCCCCAAATGATCCCGAAATAGTCCCGAAATGACCCCGACTGGATCCCGGACGGATTCCGAAAACCATATAGAAATGATGCCGGAAGGTACCCCAAAGGATCCCGAAATAGTTCCGTAATGAACCTGACGGGATCCCGAACGGATCCCGTAAACCATCTAGAAATGGTGCCGGAAGGTATCTCAAATGATCCCGAAATAGTACCGAAATGACCCTGACGGGATCCTGGAATGATCCCGTATAAGTCGAGAAAAAGTCCCGAAATGACCAAGACGGGATCCCGGACGGATCCCGAAACCATCTAGCAATGATGACGGAAGCTACCCTAAATGATCCTGTATTAGTCGAGAAAAAGTCCCGAAATTACCACGACGGGATCCCGGACGGATCCAGAAAACCATCTAGAAATGAAGCCGGAAGGTACCCCAAATGATATCGAAATAGTCCCGAAATGACCCTGACGGGATCCCGGACGGATCCCGAAAACCATCTAGAAATGAAGCCGGTAGGTCCCCCAAATGATCCCGAAATAGTACCCAAAGGACCCTGACGGGATCCCGGACGGATCCCGAAAACCATCTAGCAATTATGCCGGAAGCTACCCCAAATGATCCCGTATTAGTCGAGAAAAAGTCCAAAATTACCCCGACGGGATCCCGGACGGATCCATGAAACCGTCTAGAAATGAAGCCGGAAGGTACCCCAAATGATCCCGAAATAGTCCCGAAATGACCCTGATTGGATCCTGGACGGATCCCGAAAACAATCTAGCAATGATGCCGGAAGGTACCTCAAATGAACCCGTATTAGTCGAGAAAAAGTCCCAAAATTACCCTGAAGGGATCCCGAAAACCATACAGAAATGATGCCGAAAAGGTCCCCAAATGATCCCGTATAAGTCGAGAAAAAGTCCCGAAATGACCAAGACGGGATCCCGCACGGATCCCGAAAACCATCCAGAAATGATGCCAAAAGCGTCCCCAAATGATCCCGTATTAGTCGAGAAAAAGTCCCGAAATGATCCCGACGGGATCCCGGACGGATCCCGAAAACCATCTAGAAATGATTCCGGAAGGTACCCCAAATGATCCCGAAATAGTCCCGAAATGACCCCGACGGGATCCCGGACAGATCCCGAACACCATCCAGAAATGATGCCGAAAACGTTCCCAAATTATCCCGTATTAGTTAAGAAAAAGTCCCGAAATGACCCCGACGGGTTCCCGGACGTATCCCGAAAAGCATCCAGATACGATGCCGAAGGGGTCCCCAAATGAACCCGTATAAGTCGAGGAAAAGTCCCGAAATGACCAAGACGGGATCCCGGACGGATCCCTAAAACCATCTAGCACTGATGCCGGAAGCTACCCCAAATGATCCCGTATTAGTCGAGAAAAAGTCCAGAAATGACCCCGACGGGATCCCTGATGGATCCCGAAAACCATCTAGAAATGATGCCGGAAGGTACCTCAAAGGAACCCGCATTAGTCGAGAAAAGTTCCCAAAATGACCGTGAAGGGATCCCGAACGGATCCCGAAAACCTTACAGAAATGATGCCGAAAAGGTCCCCAAATGATCCCGTATTAGTTGAGAAAAAGTCCCGAAATAACCCCGACGGGATCCCGGACGGATCCCGAAAACCATCGAGAAATGATGCCGAAAGGGTCCCCAAATGATCCCGTATTAATCGAGAAAGGGCCCCGAAATGACCCTGACGGGATCCGGACGGAACCCGAAAACCATCCAGAAATGATGCCGAAAGGGTCCTCAAATGATCCCGTATCAGTCGAGAAAAAGTTCAGAAATGACCCCGACGGGACCCGGACGGATCCCGAAAACCATCCAGAAACGATGCCGAAAGGGTCCCCAAATGATCCCGTCTTAGTCGAGAAAAAGTTCCGAAATGACCCCGACGGGATCCCGGACGGATCCCGAAAACCGTCCAGAAATGATGCCGGAAGGGTCCCCAAATGATCGCGAAATAGTCCCGAAAATGTACCAAAATAATCCCGACGGAATCCCGGAGGGATCCCGAAAACTATACACAAATGATCCCTGAAGGGTCCCAAAATAATCCCGGAATAGTCCCGAAAAAGTCCAGAAATGACCCCGGCGGGATCGCGGACGGATCCCGAAAACCATCCAGAAATGATCCCGGAAGGGTCTCTATATGACCAAAACGGGATTACAAATAGGGTGAAGATAATTATAAAACCATGTTAATAAGGCAACAGGCGCGTTGGAGCGAATGAAGAGTTACAAAGAAACATACAGGTAAAGCTAATAAAAGCGTGCTAATAAAAACAATTGAAGGAGGGCGGATGGCGGTAGGAGGAGAGTACCACTGATAGTTTTTCCAAAATTGTTTAGATCTCGATCTGTATGAGCCAGATACCAACAATTATTGATTTTGGGACAAAATTTACATTGAGTTATAACAATTTATAGATTTTGGACGAAAGTGGAAAGGAGGGGGGGGGGGGGGGGGGGGCTGTATCACTGCTCACTTTGTAAGCCCTCGACTTATTTCACCCATTGAGTTTGTAATATTGGTGAAGGTCAGTATACGTAAAGTTATAATGTGTAAAAATTGTTAAAAAGTAATTATTCGAAGGGGTCGTGGGACCTCCTCCCCCTTTCCATGTTCGAAAAAAATTTCGCCAGTAGCCTATTATCTCTGTCCCAAATTTCATCAAAATCCGTGAAGCCGTTCTGGCGTGATTCAGTCGCAAAGACAAAAAAAATATAATAATTAAATTATAACTGTTCCTAGGGGCGGAGACCACGCCCCTTTTGAAAAATATATAGCTAGTAGATCCTTCTAGACTATTGGCTATAGGCATGCCAAATTTCATACAAATCCGTCCAGCCGTTCTTGCGTGATTGAGTCACAAAGACAAACGTCTGGACAAACATCCAAATATCCAAACATCTAAACATCCAAACTTTGCCATTTATAATATACTAGCCTTTACCCGCAGCCCCGTCCGCAAGGAGAAAATTAAATATATGGGATATTCACGTTAGCCTGCTTATCAAGTTATCTGTTTAAAAAGATGCTTCTGTCTAATACATTTTACATGAGCTGATAACCTGATACGATCCCCAAATGATCCCGAAATTATCCAGAAAAATCCACGAAATGACCCCGACGCTATTGCGGACAGATCCCGAAAACCATCTAGAAATGCCACGGAAGGGTCTCCAAAAGTTCCTGGAATAGTCCCAAAAAACTCGAAATGACAACGACACGATTCTAGACTCATCCAGAGAACCACAAAGAAATGATGCCTGAAGGGTACCAAAATGATCCCGAAATAGTCCCGAAAATGTTCCGAAATGACCCTGACGGGCTCCCGGACGGTTCTCAAAAACCATCCAGAAAATATCCAGGAAGGGTCCTTAGGGGATTCACGACAGATCGCGAAAACCATACAGAAATGATTCCGGAAGGGTCCCAAAATGATCCCGTATTAGTCCCGAAAAAGTCCTGAAATGACCCCGACGGGATCCCAGACGGATTCCGAAAACTATCCAGAAATGATGCCGGAAAGGTCCTCAAATGATCCCCTAATAGTCCCGAAATGACCCTGACGGGATCTCGAACGGACTCCTAAATGACCCTGACGGGATCCCGGACAGATCTCGAAATCCATCCAGAAATGGTCTTGGAAGGGCCCAAAATAATCCCGAAACAATCTCTGAAAAGTCCAGAAATTACCCCGACGGGATCCCGCACGGATCCCAAAAACTATCCAGAAATGATGCCGGAATGTCCTCAAATGATCCCCTAATAATCCCGAAATGACCGAAAAACATCCAGAAATTATGCCGAAAGGGTCCCCAAATGATAAGATACCAGTCGATAAAAAGTCCCGAAATAACCCCGACGCGATCCCGGACGGATCCTCAAAATCATATAGAAATGATGCCGGAAGGTACCCCAAATGATCCCGAAATAGTCCCGAAATAACCCTGGCAGGATCCCGTACGGATCCCGAAAACCATCCAGAAATGATGCCGAAAGGGTCCCCAAATTATCCCGTATTAGTCCCGAAAAAGTCCCGAAATGACCCCGACGGGATTCCTGACGGATCCCGAAAAGCATTCAGAAATAATGCCGAAAGGGTCCCCAAATCATCCCGTATTAGTCGAGAAAAAGTCCTGAATTGACCCCGTCGGGATCCCGGATGGATCCCGAAAACTATCCAGAAATGATGCCAGAAGGTATCCCGAAATAGTCCCGAAATGACCTTGACGGGATCCCGGACGGATCCCTAAAACCATTTAGAAATGGTGCCGGAAGGTACCTCAAATGATCCCGAAATAGTCCCGAAATGACCTTGACGGGATCCCGGACGGATCCCTAAAACCATTTAGAAATGATGCCGGAAGGTACCCCAAATGATCCCGAAATGACCCCGACGGGATACCGGACGGATCCCGAAAACCATCCAGAAATGATGCCGAAAGCGTCCCCAAATGATCCCGTATTAGTCGAGAAAAATTCACGAAATGTACCTGACGGGATCCCGGACGGATCCTCAAAACCATATAGAAATGATGCCGCAAGGTACCCCAAAGGATCCCGAAATAGTTCCGTAATGAACATGACGGGATCCCGAACGGATCCCGTAAACCATCTACAAATGGTGCCGGAAGGTATCTCAAATGATCCCGAAATAGTACCGAAATGACCCTGACGGGATCCCGGACGGATCCCGAAAACCATCTAGAAATGATGCCGGAAGGTACCCCAAATGATCCCGAAATAGTCCCGAAATGACCCCGACGGGATCCCGGACGGATCCCGAAAACCATCCAGAAATGATGCCGAAAGGGTCCCCAAATGATCCCGTATAAGTCGAGAAAAAGTCGCGAAATGACCAAGACGGGATCCCAGACGGATCCCGAAAATATTCTAGCAATGATGACGGAAGCTACCCTATATGATTCTGTATTAGTGGAGAAAAAGTCCCGAAATTACCACGACGGGATCCCGGACGGATCCCGAAAACCATCTAGAAATGATGCCGGAAGGTACCGCAAATGATCCCGAAATAGTCCCGAAATGACCCCGACGGAGGCTCTGGCGACCCCAAGCTCCTCATGGAACTTGGGGGTGGGGAGGGAGGCAATGGCCTGAAGGTTTAATATGGCCACATAAATCGTTCTCGAGATGGTCGGGCTAGCACCTTAATGGTGCTGTGGTACCGGAGCGTACCGGATCTATATCCGGCAAATGACCATCACATCGATAAAACTCCACAAAGCCTTAGGGGAGCAACCTTATCGCTACAACAACAACAACAACAGGAGCGACCAAGCACGTTCATTGATGTATTAAATAATTGTTCCGTGTCTTTTTCCCTACGGTACATCGATATATAAAAATTGCTGCGACGCTTCCAGTTTCCATTGCTCCTAGCGAACGGTCTTCCTCTTCACTTCGAAGGTTAAAAACTTATCTAAGAAATACAATGGGCCAGGAGAGGATGAATGGGCTGGCTCTACTCAACATCTACTCTACTATTGAAGTAACTCATGAAGAAATCCTAAACAAAATGGCAAAACAAACAAGAAAAATAAATATTGTTTTGTAGAAAGAAAGAAACATTTGAAATAAATAAAAGTATAAATATGTAATATGTAAAAATATAAATATGTGTATATTTACAGGTAATTATTATTTACCGACACTTTAGCCAAAACCATCCCCCCCCCGAAATTTTTTTCTGGCTACGCGCCTGTACTCGGTACAAAAGGCGATAAATTATCCGGAAGTGTACAAAAGGTTAACCGATTGCAGTTTGTGAGTTTAAGATGGGCGTTTTACCACACATACAAAATACCACGAACCACTGTTATAAACATTCTCCCTATACAACAAAAATACTTGCTAACATATTTTACGTCGTAATTGTTCTATGTTTTTAATTGCGGAAAATGTTGAAGTGTTAATAACCAGTGGGAAAAATAATTTCACTTGCAAAGTGTGCTAACACCCTTAGCCAAAGCAAATGTCAAATTCTTCTTCTTATGATTTGGCTACTTTTCCATATCAGATGGCGCCAGTGTCGCTCAATCTACCGTTCTCCATATAAATACATGCAATCTACTCATAATGCATAAGCTTGTGTTAAACTCATCTATATGAAAAACTGTTTATGTGACGGAGCTTCAAGCCCTAACAAGTAGCGCAACTAACAGCTGATCGCTCAAAATTAGCACACACACACACAATGGCCAAACTACGAGAATCTTTAACGAAATTCCAGTTAATTTTTAAATAGACATAAATTGTGATAATTTTGGAATATATAGCATTTAAAACACCTTATTTTCAATAGCTAAGAGAAACTGTTTGCTTAAATTCAATGGTTTTGTTTATTATTCCTACATTTTTATTTTTAATATTGATACAAAAGATTGAAGGTATATTGATGCAATGTAACTCTGCTCTTCCTGTTGTCCTTCAGTCCACTCCATTCGAATGCCTTAATTTACTGCCTTTCACTTGCTACATTAGCCATCATCTCCTCGCAAAGATCCTGAGCCAGATAAATAATTTTGCATGTAAGTGCAACAACAACGATTTAAGCCAGATAATTCCGGATAGTGTCTGGCTCAATTTAGGAGTCAGATAATTTGTTTATTTCGTGTCGCTAATTTGGCAACGCTGCCTTTTATAAACCTACTTTTTCAAAAGTAGATGCCGCTGCTTGGTCTCTACGCTTCTCAAGCCGCCCAATGAGCCAGAGCATTCCCGTGAGCATTGAGCGTGATACAGAGCTAGAAAACTGACTGGATAATGGCTTATATTTCCGTTGAAATATAAATATAGGGAATTTGTGGCTTCCAACAAACGCACGGAAAACAAAATCGATTTAAAACCAGGAGAAACTTAACAATAATTAAGCGCCACACGTGTAACTTGGTAACCTCATGAAAATTTCACACCTGGAGCTGTTTCACACGAGCGGATTTTCTGAACGAATTTTCTACGTTCAATAAAATGCAGAAGAGCGCATTAACATAAACGCTTTCGTAGTTTCAAAGCAAAGATAACGGCAAATCATAGGCACGCGAGTTGATTCCAAAATAATGTCGCATGTAACACCAGAGACACTAGGACGACGATGACTATCTGTCGGTATTGTGCAAGCTTAGTTATTCTTCGGCATTAATGTAACCATAAGGCCCAGGAAACGTGCTGCTTCGACGAGATGGTTCAGAATGATAAAGCTTGATTTCATGGACATGGAAGGGGTGGGTTATATAGCTCCATTAGGCACTTGGTCTCCAGCTAATGGAACAGGATTCAACATGGTTACGTAAGGTTTACCATTGGAGAAGTTACAAATTTCAGAGGGAACCCCTTGAAAGGGTTGTGCTACACAACCCCTTTTAACAAAGGGTCCTTTGCTGGATATGGATCAGTTACGTGCCGGTAACAAGCACTCTTAAGGTACCAGCTCGAACATCTGAGGAAACTTCAATATGACCACCTTCAATATTCTAGGACAAATACCCCCCCCCCCCCCCCCCCCCCCCCATTAAGGGTTCCTTAGGAGATTGTTTCCTTCCAATTGGTAGGGTGCTGTTTGATGTAAGTTGGCCCGTAACTTACCTTACTTCGGTATGGTACGCTCAGTACACTACTTCTATACCAGGGTTGCCGTTACAACAATTACATGTCCCCAGGGAGATTTCTTTTGGAGACTCTTTGCCTGTCGATCATGTTATAACTAACTAGTCCATTAGAATTAACAACTGAATGACTTTCATCAAAACTTTTGTGTTCAGTAAGAATATTTATTATTTGTTTATGGCTACATATTGTCATCTCTTCATTTATAAAAATTGAAATAGGTTTATCAAGCTGTTATTACTCTAAATTCGTATGGAAATGTTATTTTGAAAAATTGTATTCGTTAGTTCTGTGTATTATATATTCAGTTAATTTAACCGCTGTGCAGGTATTCCATTATAAATAAACGTATTATACGCGATATATCTTCCGTAGCATCGTAATCAATATTTGACTTGACGTCAGCTTCAGTTTGCCATACTCTTGGGCTTGACTCTGGTGTTAGATGTAATACTGGTACATGCCAATCTAGGAATGATTTACTATCACGCTCTAACTTATGAGTATATATTGGACTATTTTTAAAGTAGTGCTTTGGCTTTTTGCAACGTAACATCTCGGCTTTTCTCAAACGCTTTGCCAACGCTCTAAATCGTGAAAACCATCCTTTAGTATTTTCAAAGAAACTTTTAAATCTCGGTTCGGCTGAACCAATCAAATCCAATATTACTAATATATCCCATGCATTTAAAGTACCATCCCCTACCCAATCGTAAGCTAAATGACGAGACCCATAAGCGGTATCGGGCCAATCCCCATTGTGTACAGACTCGCTACCATCAAAGAAAATGAACATTAAACTGAGTGTTGATCCACGAAACTGATTAAGCGCGCCTTGTAAAACGTGCGCGATATTAAGTAGCATAGCGCATGGTACTCCTTCTATAGCGCCTACATAATCTTCTTTATTTTTGCTATCATAGTGGCAGGTTAGCACTAGAAACCGTTTCGCATTTGGATTAAGTTTTGCAATTATGTTATAAAAATGTAATTTGCCCAAATTACGCACTTCCTCTTGACATTCATAATTCTCAACAGACCAATGCATCTCACGTAAACTATCACTGATGTATTTGTGTACTCGCGTATGCCCGGCTGTGCCAACCGCACGTGGTATAAGTATATTTTCCACTGCATCACGTAAATGTTCGGCGTCTTCAAGTTCTCCATACGTTGAAAATTCTTTTTCAGATAGCTCGTAAACATGATGAGGTGTCTTTAAGTAAATATTTTAGTTCGTCAGTGTTTTAATTTAAACGGTAATAGTCTAGAACAGGGGTCGACTACTAATACGGAAAATAAAAATTTTAAATCGTCCAAAAAATATTAACGAAAAACCGAAAAATGACCCAGGTGGTGGAATCCATAGTATTTTTGCGCAGAACACCTTTCTGCGTTGGCGGCCTTCGGCAGCCCTAATAAAAAATTACCTTGTCCGGTTCACCAATGGGGTGGGATCAAAATTAAATGCGTCCAAAATCCCTTTGTACACAAAATTTTTTTCAGTGCACATTACAACAACCACATGAAAATTACCAACTTCAACTGCAAATATCTCCGGACTTCCGCCTTCGGATTATTGTTGTCGAGATTAATATGCGTCTTTTAACACCTCTCTGGATATTAGCAGTCGACGCCTGTTCTAGACTGTTACCAAAGTATCAATGCAACATATTTAATTAAGAAGCGTTCTAATTTAATCGACTATTACCTGACAGCGTCCCACAGGATATTCAACACACAAATATTGTTTAACACATACACTGATGCTTAGTATGAAAAAGGTGATAAAATTTGAGCTGCCTGCCATATTGAAGTTTACTTTTTAAATAGTTTTAAGTACTTATGTCACAGTTTCAAATGGTTAACTAAACTTGCTCTTGTACTCTATCCAGATGTTTGCCCCACAGAAGCAGCAAGTCGTTTGTCTAGACATTTTTTAATTTTTAATTTTTATAAGGTGTTTTTCTTCGTGTTACTTACATGCCTGTTTGTTTTTTAGTATTCGTACCCACATTGCTTGTTTGATTGGTATGGTTTTTTATGTTGATAGCTGCATATGTTTTTCTTTAAAACCGCTCATAGTGTACCACGTATCCGCAATGATAGCAATGATACTGTTTGCTTAATATATCAAATATTTTTGGTAATTAAAATTGTACGTGTCTAGCATAGATTGGTGGTCGGTGCAGCAGAATTAAGAAAATTATTCTGCTAGTAGTGGAGCAAGCAGTTAAGGGCCTGGCAAAGTTGACATAGCCATAACGCCATAGTCATAACCATATTTTTACTTATACATATCAATTGGCATTGGTGCCTTAGCCAAAAAATTTTGAAATTTTTATAAAAACGATGAAAACGCAACAAATTACAAACATATTGCACAAATAATAAGTGTCTTAGTCAAACCGTATCCAAAACAATTACATACAACAAGTTAATAAATTCACCAACTGAAATGTGTAGCACAAGCCTTTCAAGGGGATGCCAGCGCAGTTTATAGCTTCTCCAACCCGATTGTCAACCTCACCTACCTGTGGCGATTCTTGTTTTTTAGCAACCTAGACTCTGACTATATCGTTATAGCTGCGATAAAGTTCGATAGCTTTTAAGCGCAGTTTGACTCTTTTTCAGGTAAAAGTCTAGAGCAGGGGTATAGAGGTGTCAATAAACGCGTATTGACTTCGACAACAATAATCCGAAGGCGGAAATTTCTATCTGTGTCGGGAGGCTTTTGCAGTTGAAATTGGCAATTTTCATGTGGTTGGTGTAAGGTTATTGTGTGCTGAGAAAAATTTTGTGTACAAAGAGACTTTGCACGGATTTAATTTTGATCCCGCGGTTAATTTTTCAGTTTTTCGTTAATATCTTTTGAGCGGGTTAAAAGTTGTATTTTACGCCTTCGGAATATTAATACTAATATCAAGACGCTTCGTTTGACACCTCTCCCGATATTTTTGGACGTGTATTAGCAGTCGACCCCTATTCTAGACTATTATCCTTTGTCAACGCTTCCCAAGGAAGCCAGTTCTATGTACCGAAGTGACTCGGCATTTTCCCGACCAGGGACTGTCATTTCAGTCAAACCCCCATTTAACTTGTTGCATCCCTCCCACAAATTGTCATCCTCCCAGCAGAGCCTTGCAGCGGGACTGCGCCATATTTTCCTGCTCCGGGAAGGTATCGAACCCAATCCGGGACCTGTACCTAACCCCGGTCCAGATAAATGGGTTTGCTGCTTTTGCGTAGTCACCCGTCACTTAACCCCAGAGTAACGACGGCTCCCCCGTTGCACTTCAGAGTTCTGAAGTTAAACTGTAATGTGTTTACTGGGAAGACCACGGAGATAGCTGGTTTCATGAAGCGCCATAACATCCGAATTGCTGCGATCCAAGAGACCAAACTTTCAGCAAGATCTGCTCTGCAGACGTGCTCTGGGTATAAAGTTCACAGAAAAGATCTTGAGAGCGGAAATGGAGGCGGTCTCACGTTTATCTCCCACCAGTCAGTGCAATATAATCTATTTGATCCCGACATCGGCGCAGGGACAGTGTCCTGGAACGTCAAGGCATATCTGTCCGGTAAGGCGATGTAAACTTAGAAATCATCAACATCGACTTTCCTCCTGTCCTCTGTTGCCCCAGCGGATACTGCCCTGACATCAGCGCACTACTCACAGGCGATACTCTCATTATCGCGATTTCAATGCCCACCACGATCTATGGCATTCTAACCTACAGGCGGGATGTGATGTTGGCGGACAAAATAAAGCAAACGACGTTCTGCACAATAAACGGAGCTACCCCCACTCGTATGGTAGAAAGCTGCCACAGTTCGCCAGATCTATCCATCGTGTGCGCAAGACTATTAAACTGTGTCAACTGGCAGCGGATGGTTACATTGGTATCTGACCGCCTGCTCTTACTAATTTCGCTCGAGCGATCTGCCGACTTCATCACCACTGAGAACCCGCACTTTCATCAATTTTAAGAAAGGAAAGTGGGATGATTACAAAATATTATTCTGACAATCGCTTTGCTGTCCTCCATGTCCCGACTGGTGGCCGGAACGTGCTTTGCGCAAGGTTATCGAATCCGCCTCTGCTCGTTTTATTCCCGCAGGAATAATTCCCTAAATCCGGCCACATATTCCGGCAGAGGTCGCAAATTTAGCGAGAGAACGTGTCCTTATAAGACAGCACAACCCCGGCGACCCACAAATAAGGGATATAAACAAAAGTATCATATTGCTTGTGGATGAATACACGCGGGCGAAATGGGAGGAGCACCTAAAGAATTTTAACCTCCCTGCCGATGTGGGTAAGCTTTGGTCAACCGTAAAGTCCCTACCGAATCCGACTAAGCACAATGACAAAATCTCCATCGCCTTTGGCGATAAAATGGTGTCGGATGCGCAAAAATGCGCGAGCGCTTTTTGTCGACAATATGTAATGCATTCTACCGTTGACAAAGTCAGACGGCGGGCCAACAGACGCCCATACGAGCATAAATACAGCGCGTCCCCAATTAACATCACCGCCAAAGAGGTAGAAGATGTCATCGTTCATGCTACACCGGCTAAAGCAGAAGGCCCAGACGGCATAACCATGCCGATGCTTACAAACCTAGGCAAAGAGGGATTTAATTATCGTCCGATATCGCTCCTATCGTCAGTAGCCAAGACACTTGAAGCCATTCTGCTTCCCTATTTTATGCCATTATCATACAGATTAATTGCGGATTAAATCAAACTCCCCCCCCCCCCCCCCCCATAGGACAGTACTCGTTGCGTTAGACCTGTCAAAACCTTCAACCAGGGCACGTTACTTCAAGACCTGGAATGGTCTCCCTTCCTCCAAGTCTCAAAAGGTAGACCGCTAATTATCTGTCTGGTCGGCAAGCATAGGTGCTATTCAGGAATGTAACATCCTAACAAAGAAGAATTAAACAAGGGGTGACACAGGGTGGTGTCCTATCCCCACTTTTGTTTAACTTCTACATATCAAAACTACCTTCACCACCAGAAGGTGTTACTATAGTTTCCTATGCAGATGACTGTACAACAATGGCCACAAGCCCAGGCCCACAGATCGATGAACTTTTTAACAAAATAAAAAGCTATCTCCCTGAACTCTCCAGTTTCTTCGCTTCGCGAAACCTGACATTGTCACCGACTAAATTATCGGTGATCTTATTTACAACTTGGACGCTCCAAAATCATGAGTGTGGCGTTCGAACAGGATCTTCATTTTGGAGAGCATGCAACCACAATTGTACCGAAAATCCAGGGCCGTAATAAAATTCTCAAATCTCTTGCTGACAGTACTTGGGACAAATATAACGAAACGCTCTTTACCACTTACAAAGCAATTGGCCAGCCGATTGTGTGCTACGCGCCCCCGATATGGCCGTCAAGCTGAAAGGCTACCCACTCGAAGAAGCTACAGGCCTGCCAAAATACCGCCTCATAACCGCTACGGGTTGTCTTCCACAGTTTCTGTTGAATACCTAGAAAACTGGGCATCTCAAAAGACATCTGATTGATGAGGCTACACCGCCCTGAGGCTTAAGGAGCCATCTCCGTAAGCATTATGAGGAAATACCGCACCTGAGAATACAGGCGCATGAAGCTAAAAAGCACAAGCAGGTCCTCAGTGAAATCCACAAACAGTCGTCGGACCTCTATGCCAGGAATTGCTCGGTGAATCTAAAGACAAAAAAAACGTATCAAGATATCTCAAAAAGGTACCCAAAATAACTCTAAGAGGGACTAATTTGCTTTCCAACAGACAGACGGGCACGGCTTAAACAACTCAGATAGTCATCCTTATCAATTTGGTATACTTATCTCTTCTCCATTAAGGACTTACAATTTTTCATTTTCAAAAAAGGTATAATAATTATTTGCGCTCACAAAATCGAACAAAATTTCAAAAAATTTTTGGAGTTCGAGAAAATAGTACTAAAGTTTCGAACTTTTTATTAAACGATTTTGGACTTTCTGTATATGCAGTTTTGTAGCCCAATCAAAATAGATAATAAAAAGTTTCTCTGCTATTTTTCTGTTCGCTTCTGTATGTGAGGAAGTTCGACGCAGCTAAACCGTTCTGGTTCACTAAACTCTAATCCTTAATCAGTCAATAAATATATGCTAAAATGTTCTACATATTTATGTTATTTGCTCCAACTTTTTTTTTCAATTTTAAATATATTTATGATTAATTATGAAGCACCAGCGCTAGCATTTGACTCACAGCTTAAAATATTTAAATACCAACAAAAAGAAGGAATAGAAAATTACTCATTAGTTCACACGCTTAGATGCTTAACAGCAAATATAGCAGATTAAGTAATAACCAACAACAACAAGTGTCAATAAAATACTAATAAATATAAAACCATAGTAGGTTAGGTTAGGCTGCAAGGGCTATGGTAACAGCTCACTACTTAGGCCACCAGTGGGCCCATTGTAATACCCTATACGGTCTCAAAGAGGACCCCTACCCTGCCTAAAGCGGGTCTAACCACCTCGTGGAAATTATAAATTTTGCTAGAGCCTTTACGTCATAGCTAGAGACCTCAGGTCATGTAGAAAAGGTTTACCAAGGATGGCCAACCTACGCCTACTAAGCGCTGGACAATGACACAGAAGGTACTGGACACTCTCTTCCTCTTCTGTACATCTGCAGCTGCGACAATAGTCGAAGGTCGTTACCCCTATTCTAGCACCATGCGTGCCTATTAAGCAATGCCCTGTTAGAACCCTTATCAGGGACGATAGAATTGATTTGTTTAAAATCAGAAGCGCTTCTGTGCGCCCCTTGTCATATGAGGGCCAGGTTTGCCTGGATGTCTCACACGATGATATGGCTGACCATAGTCCATTTGCGATTCTTATAGTGCTTGTGTTCACACGAAGCCTGAAAGTGGCCATGGGTATGCCTATCCAATCATTTCCCGGAAGGATATGGTCGGTGGTGCCTCTTCTGGCCAGCTCGTCTGCTCTGCAATTGCCTTCAATATCCCTGTGCCCAGCTACCCATATAAGGCTGATACTGAAGTGCTGAGCCATCTCGTTAAGAGATCTGCGGCATTCGGTGACCGACTTTGCGTTGGCGACGAATGAGTCCAGGGCCTTTAATGCGGCCTGGTTGTCTGAGAAAATAAACACCCGTTTACCATCATTAGGCATAGACCCGAGATGGTTCACAGCCCTGTGTATTGCCAGCATTTCCGCTTGGTAAACACTGCAGTGATCTGGTAGGCGAAAAGATACCTCTAGACCAAGATCCGCCGAAAAGGTCTGCTCCCACCTTCCCTTCAAGCTTAGAACCATCCGTGAATATGTTGATGGCACCGGGTACCGTATTTTGTCTGGTATTCCAGACCTGTCGCGATGGTATATATATAGACTATGGTTTTTAACGAAGACGATCTTTGGCGTGCAGTAGTCAGTGCGCACCGGTATTGGGACTGGGGCGTTCGTGCCCAGGATTGTTGCGTGTCCACTAGATCCATTTGACCAGAGACCTGTTTCCCTTATGCGTAGAGCGGCGATGACCGATATTTACTTCACCACCAGGTCAAGAGGTGGAAGGTATTGCATTGTGTTGAGTGCTTCAGATGGAGTGGAGCCGAGAGCCCGGTGATGCAGAGCTCCGAACTCCGTTGCACCTTTTGAAGCGTTTTATGATAAGTAGTTTTAGCTAGTGCAGTCCATCAGACCAAGGCACCATAAAGAAGAATCGGGCGCACAATGGCTGTACAAATCCAGTATGTCACCTTGGGGGAGAATCCCCAGCAGGTGCCAATTGCCCTCTTGCAGGTGAACAGCGCTGCTGCTGCCTTCTTGTATCGCTCCACTATATGGTCACTCCATAATAGCTTCCTATCCAGAATAATCCAAATACTTGACTTGATCGCTAAACTCTAAAAACGTACCCCCAACTCTTGGCGGTGTTAGATTTGGTACTTTGTACCTCCTCGTGAAGAGGACAAGCTCGGTTTTATCCGGATTGTCTTCCACCCCTATGGCTGTGGCCCAGTGCGAAATTTTGGAACCATAGTTATTAAGTAATAGCGGCCACCGTGGTGTGATGGTAACGTGCTCCGCCTATCACACCGTATGCCCTGGGTTCAACTCCCGGGCAAAGCAACATCAAAATTTTAGAAATAAGATTTTTCAATTAGAAGAAAATTTTTCTAAGCGGGGCCGCCCCTCGGCAGTGTCTGGCAAGCGCTCCGATTGTATTTCTGCCATGAAAAGCTCTCAGTGAAAACTCATCTGCCTTGCAGATGCCGCTCGGAGTCGGCATAAAACATGTAGGTCCCGTCCGGCCAATTTGTAGGGAAAAATCAAGAGGAGCATGACGCAAATTGGAAGAGAAGCTCGGCCTTAGATCTCTTCGGAGGTTATCGCGCCTTACATTTATTTTTTTTTTTTTTTAATTAAATAAAATGACCGCAACTTTGAGTTATTTATTTAGAATTTTTTAGGAGAGCTTGAAATATGATTTTAACAAACCACTCAAAAAACTTGAACAATTAAACCTCAAATTGTCAACAAAAATTCATGAAAATATTTTGGTTATTTGATTAATACAAAATCTTTCAGAGGTTTGCGTTTTGTATTCAATTCTCAATTTTGGTATTTTTGGGCAATCAAGTATGCCAATAACGTAAACACCACCACGAAAAATCACATTGTCGTCTTGTAGTCAGCAAATCAGACTTTTTTTTTTAAATATGAATTTAAATATTTTTTATTGAAACTTGAGAAACAAAGGGCAGGAGTGTAAAGATATTGGCTTATTTGCGACTTCACAGCCACGTCCCTGTTGACGGATATAAATTCGATACCGTGAAGGATTTCGTCTATTTGGGAACCAGCATTAATAGCAAAAACAGTTTCATCTTAGGAGTTAGATAGAGAATAACTCTTGTCAACAAATGCTGCTTTAGACTGAGTAGGCTATTGAAAAGTAAAGACCTCTCGTGACGAAGAAAAATCACACCCTACAAGTCGCTTAACATATCTGTCTTAATGTATGCTAGGATTCATGCGCGGTGTCGAGAGAAGATGAAATGGCTCTTGGAGTGTTCGGGAGAAAAGTTTTCTAGAAAATTTATTGTCCTATCCGTGATGCCGACGGCGAATATCTGTATGAGCTTTAAGCGGCTAGAAAGATAGTGCAGCGAATAAAACACAAAGGCTTTGCTGGAAGCAGAGGAAGGGGAAGACCATCACTGAGTTGTGGGAAGCAGTTGGAGAGAGACTCCATATCCCTTGATGCTCTCGATGGGCGTCAGTTTTCGCGAAACAGAAATAGCTGTTGTGACTTGTCACGACACTAACTAACAGGTCACGAACAATAGTTAGGTGGCATGAACGGTGGAAAAAAATCGAGGAAAAGGCGCACGATTTTTACGTTATTTGAAATATGGAGGAATAGTATGAGCGGAAGCACCGCTAACTAAACCACTACCTTACGCATATATTCGATAAAGACGGTGGTTTCAAGAAAAAGGTATATAAGCATAGGCTAGAAGAGTATAATTTCAGTTGAAACAATATTGAAAACAAAATAAGTTGTGCAAACTACACATTTTGCAGCAAAAAAGTTTCGAATTTTAATACAGAGTAATAACTCATTAATTCGCAAAATTACCTTTAAAATGAGCAATCAACACATTATGCCATTAAATATGCAAATGTAAATAAAATTATATAAAAAGATTGGAATTCAAAAGGACAATTTAAAAAACAAAACAAAAAAACAGACTACTTGTAAACTAGTCCAAAACTAGTAGGTGCATCTAGGCTAAATGGACGTGATTACGAGCAACACTCGATCGTAATTGAGTGAACAAGTAAGGAAGGCTAAGTTCGGGTGTAACCGAACATTACATACTCAGTTGAGAGCTGTGGAGACAAAGTAAGGGAAAATCACCATGTTGTAAAAAGAACCTAGGGTAACCCTGGAATGTGTTTGTATGACATGTGTATCAAATGGAAGGTATTAATAAAGAGTATTTTAAGAGGAAGTGGGCCATCGTTCTATAGAGGGACGCCATTTAGGGACATCGCCGTAAAGGTGGACCAGGCCTGACTCTAGAATTTGTTTGTACGATGGGTATCAAATGAAAGATGTTAATGAGTATTTTAAAAGGGCATGGGCCTTAGTTCTATAGGTGGACGCCTTTTCGAGATATCGCCATAAAGGTGAACCAGGGGTGACTCTAGAATTTGTTTGTACTATATGGGTATCAAATGAAAGGATTTAATGAGTATTTTAAAAGGGCGTGGGCCTTAGTTCTATAGGTGGACGCCTTTTCGAGATGTCGCCATAAAGGTGAACCAGGGGTGATAAATGAAAGGTGTTAATGAGTATTTTAAAACGGCGTGGGCCTTAGTTCTATAGGTGGACGCCTTTTCGAGATATCGCCATAAACGTGGACCAAGGGTGACTCTAGAATTTGTTTGTACGATATGGGTATAAAATGAAAGGTGTTAATGAGTATTTTAAAAGGGCGTGGGCCTTAGTTCTATAGGTGGACGCCTTTTCGAAATATGTCCATAGAGGTTGGCCAGGGGTGACTCTAGAATTTTTTTGTACGATATGGGTATCAAATGAAAGGTGTTAATGAGTATATTAAAAAGGAGTGGGCCTTAGTTCTATATGTGAACACCTTTTCGAGATATCGCCATAAACGTGGACCAGGGCTGACTCTAGAATGTGTTTGTACGATATGGGTATCAAATTAAAGGTATTAATGAGGGTTTTAAAAGGGAGTGGCCTTTGGTTGTATATGTGAAGGCGTTTTCGAGATATCGACCAAAATGTGGACCAGGGTGATCCAGAACATCATCTGTCGGGTACCGCTAATTTATTTATATATGTAATACCATGAACAGTATTCCTTCCAAGATTCCAAGTGCTTTTGATTTCGCCCTGCAAAACTTTTTCATTTTCTTCTACTTAATATGGCAGGTGTCATACCCATTTTACAAAGTTTTTTTCTAAAGTTATATTTTGCGTCAATAGACCAATACAATTACCATGTTTCATCCCTTTTTTCGTATTTGGTATATAATTATGGCATTTTTTCATTTTTCGTAATTTTCCATATCGAAAAAGTGGGCGTGGTCATAGTCGGATTTCGGCCATTTTTTACACCAATAGAAAGTGAGTTCAGGTAAGTACGTGAACTGAGTTTAGTAAAGATATATCGATTTTTGCTCAAGTTATCGTGTTAACGGCCGAGCGGAAGGACAGACGGTCGACTGTGTATAAAAACTGGGCGTGGCTTTAACCGATTTCGCTCTTTTTCACAGAGAACAGTTATCGTCCTAGAATCTAAGCCTCTACCAAATTTCACAAGGATTGGTAAATTTTTGTTCGACTTATGGCATTAAAAGTATCCTAGACAAATTAAATGAAAAAGGGCGGAGCCACGCCCATTTTGAAATTTTTTTATTTTTGTATTTTGCTGCACCATATCATTACTGGAGTTGAATGTTGACAAAATTTACTTATATACTGTAAAGATATTAACTTTTCTTTTAAAATTTGAATTTAAAAAAATTTTTTTTAAAAAGTGGGCGTGGTCGTTCTTCAATTTTGCTAATTTTTATTAAACAGACATATAGTAATAAGGGTAACGTTCTTGCCAAATTTCATCATGATATCTTCAACGACTGCCAAATTACAGCTTGCAAAACTTCTAAATTACCTTCTTTTCAAAGTGGGCGGCGACACGCCCATTGTCCAAAATTTTACTAGTTTTCTATTCTGCGTCATAAGTTCAACTCACCTACCAAGTTTCATTGCTTAATCCACATTTGGTAATGAATTATAGCACTTTTTCGATTTTTCGAAATATTTGATATCGAAAAAGTGGGCGTGGTTATTGTCCGATATCGTTCATTTTAAATAGCAATCTGAGATGAGTGCCCAGGAACCTACATACCAAATTTCATCAAGATACCTCAAAATTTACTCAAGTTATCGTGTTAACGGACAGACGGACGGACGGACATGGCTCAATCGAATTTTTTTCCGATACTGATGATTTTCATATATGGAAGTCTATATCTATCTCGATTCCTTTATACCTGTACAACCAACCGTTATCCAATCAAAGTTAATATACTCTGTGAGCTCTGCTCAACTGAGTATAAAAATAGACAGCAAAAGTCCACTGGCAATTGGTCGACCCCTATTCCATTCTCCCCGTCTTCCCTTCATTACCAACTTTGCTTCATATGTTATCATCCGCATAATAAGCTTATTACGGTTTTGAAATTTTTTGTGTTTAGTATTAATTATGACTAGTATCGCCTGTGGTCGAAATTCGACCAACGTGTATTTTTTTCAACTCAGTCTATGCATCAAGTGTTGGAAATATAGCAAACTGGTCTAACTTACTTAACTTTTTCTTTAAAATTTTGAATTTGATCTAAGGCTTTGTACTTTTTGATTGTATCTTCTTAAATTTTCTACAAAATTTTCACATTTAATTATAATGTTTTGGTATGGAGCTCCTTAAACAAAAATATAAAAATTATGTAAAATCATATGAAATTGACATAGAATTATGGTGAAATTACTTGAAATTGAATTGAAAAATAGGGTTTTCCACACCACCCGGAAGGTCCCCGTTGGCGCGCTACCGAAGTTAGTTTTGGGAGCTCGGTTCCCCAGTAGGCTTATATCACCCATATACACATATCGCCCATTTACGTCAATAGTGTCATAATTCAAAAAACACGAACTTTTAGTTAAAAATTAAGAAATTTGCTAAAGGAATTTAGCCTATTTCACGCCACACGTTTAAGTTGGTATAAATACATATCTAATATGTAAGTGTGACACAAAACAAAAATTTCGAGTAAAATAGAGGACACCTTCATAAAAAATTAAATAAAAATATAAAAAAATTATGTAATGAGAAAGAAGGCAGAGTTTATTAAAAAAATGTTTAATTAAAGAAAAAAAAATAAATAAAGTACTTAAATTGGGAAAAATTAAGGGAAGTGAACAAACAGTTCCATATAAAAACGCAATAAGTGCACTTATACTTTTTTCCGGGTTTTAATGTTATCATTGTGGAAATATGAAGATTCTAATATTCGGATATTTAATGTTGGGATCCCATTGAGATCTATGTACGTAATTAATTTGTATTAAATTTGTAAACACCTCATTTCATGAATATATGTATATGACCATATCTACCATAAAATATCGTCTGTGAACAATATAATACTAAGATATAACAGAGCAGAATAAATTAGGAAGAAAGGAAAAACAAACAGAATCATTGAAATTATTCACGCAATCATATTTACTAAAATAAAATTGATTTCATAACTTTAAGCGGCATAAACCAGTTAGGGTTTTGAGATATAAGCATCCGATTAATGGATATATAATCCAACAAAGTTAGCCTAATAATAAATATAGTATCGCCTGTGGTCGGAATTCGACCAACGTGTATTTTTTTCAACTCAGTCTATGCATCAAATGTTGGAAATATAGCAAACTGGTCTAACTTACTTAACTTTTTCTTTAAAATTTTGAATTTGATCTAAGACCCTTTACTTTTTGATTGTATTTTCTAAAATTTTCTACAAACTTTTCACGTGTAATTATAACGTTTTGGTATGGAGCTCCTTAAACAAAAATATAAAAATTATGTAAAATCAAATGAAATTGACATAGAATTATGGTGAAATGACTTGAAATTGAATTGAAAAATAGGGTTTCCACACCACCCGGAAGTTCCCCGTTGGAGCGCTACCGAAGTTAGTTTTGGGAGCTCGGTTCCTCAGTAGGCTTATATCACCCATATACACATATCGCCCATTTACGTCAATAGTGTCATAATTCAAAAAACACGAACTTTTAGTTAAAAATTAAGAAATTTGCTAAAGGAATTTAGCCTATTTCACGCCACACGTTTAAATTGGTATAAATACATATCTAATATGTAAGTGTGACACAAAACAAAAATTTCGAGTAAAATAGAGGACACCTTCATAAAAAATAAAATAAAAATATAAAAAAATTATGTAATGAGAAAGAAGGCAGAGTTTACTAAAAAAATGTTTAATTAAAGAAAAAAAAATAAATAAAGTACTTAAATTGGGAAAAATTAAGGGAAGTGAACAAACAGTTCCATATAAAAACGCAATAAGTGCACTTATACTTTTTTCCGGCTTTTAATGTGATCATTGTGGAAATATGAAGATTCTAATATTCGGATATTTAATGTTGGGATCCCATTGAGATCTATGTACGTAATTAATTTGTATTAAATTTGTAAACACTCCATTTCATGAATATATGTATATGACCATATCTACCATAAAATATCGTCTGTGAACAATATAATACTAAGATATAACAGAGCAGAATAAATTAGGAAGAAAGGAAAAACAAACAGAATCATTGAAATTATTCACGCAATCATATTTACTAAAATAAAATTGATTTCATAACTTTAAGCGGCATAAACCAATTAGGGTTTTGAGATATAAGCATCCGATTAATGGATATATAATCCAACAAAGTTAGCCTAATAATAAATATAGTATCGCCTGTGGTCGGAATTCGACCAACGTGTATTTTTTTCAACTCAGTCTATGCATCAAGTGTTGGAAATATAGCAAACTGGTCTAACTTACTTAACTTTTCTTTAAAATTTTGAATTTGATCTAAGACCCTTTACTTTTTGATTGTATTTTCTAAAATTTGCTACAAACTTTTCACGTGTAATTATAACGTTTTGGTATGGAGCTCCTTAAACAAAAATATAAAAATTATGTAAAATCAAATGAAATTGACATAGAATTATGGTGAAATGACTTGAAATTGAATTGAAAAATAGGGTTCCCACACCACCCGGAAGTTCCCCGTTGGAGCGCTACCGAAGTTAGTTTTGGGAGCTCGGTTCCTCAGTAGGCCTATATAACCCATATACATATATCGCCCATTTACTTCAATAGTGTCATAATTCAAAAAACACAAACTTTTAGTTAAAAACGAAGAAATTTGCTAAAGGAATGTAGCCTATTTCACGCCACCCGTTTAATTTTGTATAAATACACCACCAATGCCATCGGGGTTGATGGTATACCAATAAAATTTGTTAAAATTATTCTACCATTTATACTGAGTACCTTCACACACATCATCAACCATTGCATCACAACTTCTCGGTTTCCTGAATCGTGGAAATGTGCTATGGTAAGACCCGTCCCGAAGAAACGGCTTGCGAACTCGGTCCGTGATTATCGACCCATTAGCATATTGCCCGCGCTGTCGAAAGTTTTTGAAAGGCTGCTAGCAGAGCAAATAATTTTGCACATTTCTAGAAATAACCTCTTATCACCACACCAATCGGGCTCTAGAGCCAAACATAGTTGTACAACGGCACTACTTAAAATTCTTGATGACATACGCATACCTTTTGATAAAAACCAACTAACTCTGCTTTGTCTATTAGATTTTTCTAAAGCTTTTGATTCTGTTGACCATGCGTTACTTTCTTATAAACTTAAAACATATTTTGGATTTTCCTACAGTGCTTTGATGGTAATGGAGAGTTACTTAACAGGAAGATCACAACTTGTTAATACTGGTTGCGAAATTTCGGGGACCAAACACCTACCCCGAGGTGTTCCGCAGGGTTCCATTCTTGGGCCTTTGTTATTCAGTATCTTCGTAAACGATATCTTTTCGGTTTGTCAGCACATGAAAATGCACGCATATGCAGATGACATACAATTATATTTGTCTGGTAGTTTCACGGACGTAGCCAACCTCTGTCTTAAAGTAAATAATGATTTATTGTCAGTACAGAGCTGGGCCAATAATAATGGTCTCTGCCTTAATGCAACTAAATCGTTCATTTTGCCCATTTCGAAGAATAGGTCCGTTGATGCCCTTGCCTCACCAATATACATTGGAAACACGGCTTTACAAATTGTTTCTAGAATTAAAAATTTGGGTTTCGTTATCAACTCTAATCGAACTTGTGAAGACCACATCAATACAGTCATGGGTAAAGTGTATACCACTTTGCGCAATCTTAGGCAATCTGCACCTTTCACACCTCCGCATATTAGAAGAAAACTGGCCCTACAGCTTCTTTTGCCAATAATAAACTATTCAGAGCTCGTTTATAACAAGTTGGACTCATGTTCTGCACACAAAGTTGAGGTCGCCTTTAATCATGTAACTCGTTACGTTTTCGGGTTACGAAAATTTGATCATATTTCGGCTTGGAGGTCCAAGCTATTAGGATGTAACATATTTGACTACCAAAAAGCTAGAAGTGTGATTTTTTTGTACCGCTTAATTGTCACAAAATCACCAGCATATCTTTTTGAGAAATTGACATTCACTAGGTCTCCCAGGACGAGTAATCTAGTGGTGCCTAACTTTAACTTCGTTGCTTCGACAAGGCTGTTTTTCGTCAACACCGTACGTATTTGGAACTCTATCCCAGCTGCAATTAGGAATAATGTAAACCAAAGCAACTACAAACATATTATTTTCAGTTATTTTTCTAGTCAACAAACTTAAACTGGTCATTTATTTTATTTTTATCTTATCTTAATCTAATTTAACCAAAATTTTAAATTTAAAAAATTAAAAATTTAAAGTTTTGTAGTATTGTTTTGATATGCTTGTTTTCTAGCATCTTTTATTTATTTATTTAAATGAATTATATGAATTATGTTTGTTGTACTACAAAAGACAATTTGTCTTATTGTACTAATGTATTTTTTCCGAATAAATGAAATGAAATGAAATGAAATAATATGTAAGTGTGACACAAAACAAAAATTTCGAGTAGAATAGAGGACACCTTCATAAAAAATAAAATAAAAAATATAAAAAAATTATGTAATGAGAAAGAAAGCAGAGTTTACTAAAAATGTTTAATTAAAGAAAAAAATAAAGTACTTAAATTGCGAAAAAATTAAGTGAAGTGAACAAACAGTTCCATATAAAAACGCAATAAGTGCACTTATACTTTTTCCGGGGTTTGATGTGATCATTGTGGAAATATGAAGATTCTAATGTTCGGATATTTAATGTTGGGATTCCCATTGAGATCTATGTACGTAATTAATTTGTATTAAATTTGTAAACACTCCATTTCATGAATATATATGACCATATCTACCATAAAATATCGTCTGTGAACAATGCAATACTAAGATATAACAAAGCAGAATAAATTAGAAACAAAAGAAAAACAAACAAAAACATTAAAGTTATTCACGTAAACATATTTACTAAAATAAAATTGATGTCATAACTTTAAGCGACATAAAAAAATTAGGGTTATGGGATCTAAGCATCCGATTAATGAATATATAATCCAACAAAGTTAGCCTAATAATAAATATAGTGGGTCATATACTGTGCACGCTATGATGCCGGTTGCCGTTTTGACCTAAAATCAAAAACATTTTTGGGACGTTTTTTTGTTTCGTTTAATATACAACGTGAAATTTTCCGATTCAGTCAAGTTGCAGTTAAATAATAATAAACCAATTTGAAATAAGAGAATATATAATAAAATAAAATAAGAACTAAAATAAATTAGCATAAAAGGCAATATAAAAAATTTAATGTTATATTTTTGTAACTTTTTTTGCGTTCAGTATAAGACGTACTTTATCTAAAATGAGGATTAAATCTGCAAATGCAAAAACATTTTCGGGCAAATTTGCCATTAATTGTTATAAATAAATTAGTTAGTTTCAACTAAAGTTAACTCATTATTTGTGATTTCATGTTTTTTTGAAAACAACTAAAATAAAAAACAAAGAATCTGTTAAATAAAGACTTATGTATTTAAGTTTAAGTGAAATTTGCCACAAAAAATGGGCCGGTCAAAAATTAATTCTATTTAGGATTTTTTTGTACGCTACAAATTATTTTGGAACAATTTTTTAGGATTTTGGTAGATTATTATAGGTAAGCGGCTACAATGGGGAACCATATTTCTATGTAGGTGAAACATTTTTGCTTTCGAATTTAGCGAGTATACATAAAAATTGAAATTCACATTAGAAAACTTAGACAATTGTTCCCAAAGACGGCGCGCTTGTGCATAAAGGTTTAGGTCTTTGAAATTCGCATTAGAAAACTTAGATAATTGTTCCCAAAGATGGCGCGCTGTGCACGAAAATGACTTACGATATTTGTATGAATTGTTCGAGTTTACAAAAAACTTTCTATTAATTATAAACAAATAGAGTAATATTTGTTAACAAAAATAGGCCTATGCACTGCGGCTGATCAAAACGAATCGATTCATATAAATTTTATATGATTTTACGTATGCTAAGTATGCGAAACAGCCTGTCAATTGATTGTATGGAAATTTTGTTAGCGTATTAATATATAGATAGTGGGTAATATACTGATTATGCACGCTATGATGCCGGTTGCCGTTTTGACCTAAAATCAAAGACGTTTTTGGGGCGATTTTTTGTTTCGTTTAATATACAACGTGAAATTTTCCGATTCAGTCAAGTTGCAGTTAAATAATAATAAACCATTTTGAAATAAGAGAATATATAATAAAATAAAATAAGAACTAAAATAAATTAGCATAAAAGGCAATATAAAAAATTTAATGTTATATTTTTGTAACTTTTTTTTTCGTTCAGTATAAGACGTACTTTATCTAAAATGAGGATTAAATCTGCAAATGCAAAAATATTTTCGGGCAAATTTGCCATTAATTGTTATAAATAAATAAGTTAGTTTCAACTAAAGTTAAATCATTATTTGTGATTTCATGTTTTTTTGAAAACAACTAAAATAAAAAACAAAGAATCTGTTAAATAAAGACTTATGTATTTACGTTTAAGTGAAATTTGCCACAAAAAATGGGCCGATCAAAAATTAATTCTATTTAAGATTTTTTGGTACGCTACAAATTATTTTGGAACAATTTTTTAGGATTTTGGTAGAGACTATTATAGGTAAGCGGCTACAATGGGGAACCATATTTGTATGTAGGTGAAACATTTGTGCTTTTGAATTTAGCGAGTATACATAAAATTTGAAATTTACATTAGAAAACTTAGACAATTGTACCCAAAGATGGCGCGCTTGTGCACGAAAATGACTTAATTTATTTGTATGAATTGTTCGAATTTACAAAAAACTTTTTCTATTAATTATAAACAAATAGAGTAATATTTGTTAAAAAAAATAGGCCTATGCACTGCGGCTGATCAGGCCGAATCGATTCATATAACTTTTATATGATTTTACGTATGCTAAGTATGCGAAACAGCCTGTCAATTGATTGTATGGAAATTTTGTTAGCGTATTAATATATAGATAGTGGGTAATATACTGATTATGCACGCTATGACGCCAGTTGCCGTTTTGACCTAAAATCAAAGACGTTTTTGGGACCTTTTTTTTGTTTCGTTTAATATACAACGTGAAATTTTCCGATTCAGTCAAGTTGCATTTAAATAATAATAAACCAATTTGAAACAAGAGAATATATAATAAAATAAAATAAGAACTAAAATAAATTAGCATAAAAGGCGATATAAAAAATTTGTTGTTATATTTTTGTAACTTTTTTTTTCGTTCAGTATAAGACGTACTTTATCTAAAATGAGGATTAAATCTGCAAATGCAAAAATATTTTCGGGCAAATTTGCCATTAATTGTTATAAATAAATTAGTTAGTTTCTACTAAAGTTAACTCATTATTTGTGATTTCATGTTTTTTTGAAAACAACTAAAATAAAAAACAAAGAATCTGTTAAATAAAGACTTATGTATTTACGTTTAAGTGAAATTTGCCACAAAAAATGGGCCGGTCAAAAATTAATTCTATTTAAGATTTTTTGGTACGCTACAAATTATTTTGGAAGAATTTTTTAGGATTTTGGTAGAGACTATTATAGGTAAGCGGCTACAATGGGGAACCATATTTGTATGTAGGTGAAACATTTGTGCTTTCGAATTTAGCGAGTATACATAAAATTTGAAATTCACATTAGAAAACTTAGACAATTGTTCCCAAAGACGGCGCGCTTGTGCATAACGGTTTAGGTCTTTGCAATTCGCATTAGAAAACTTAGATAATTGTTCCCAAAGATGGCGCGCTTGTGCACGATAATGACTTACGATATGTTGCGTACAACAAGCAAAATAAATGTATGTTGGGTTATTAAATTATTGATGTATACGACCTTAGATGCAGGAACTTCTTATTGTACGCAACATTATGCATTTGTAACGATAGCGGTTGTAAATGAAGTAATACACAAATTTGTATAAACTTTTAACTTTTTAATTACTTCAGCGGGTTGCACTATATAAAATTACATTCAATAAAAGCAAGAGCAAGAAGAAGATCTAAAACAATGACATTTCATATTCTTTCATTACATTCCTTCGCATTGGAATAACAGGGTTGCCAGATGGGCACGAACATGCCGGCCGCCTTGAACGACCGATAAGAGTTCGAAATTAAATTCATGTTTACAAATTGAATTCACATTTCAATTACTAAAAATATCTTAGATAGTTAAATATTTACATTTCAAATACATATGTATTAAGAGATCAACATTACAGTACAAACCCATCTTGTGTTGGCAGCAACGTTAGTTTCGCTATAGGCCGAACCAATTCACCATCGGCAGTCTTCAGTCTTACTACGCGTACTAATCCGTCTGTGCCAGGATGACACTGAATGACACGCCCAAGTCGCCATTTAGTAGGTGGGCTAGTTGGATCGTGAATGATAACGACGTCATCTTCCTTTAGGTTTGCGGAGGAACGAAACCATTTAGCCCTTTGTTGTAGGTTGACGAGATATTCGTTTCGCCAACGGGACCAAAAATGTTGTCGCATTGCGCTAATAGCTTGCCATCTTTGACGCAACCTTCCTGAGAAATTTTCGGTATCAGGTTCAGGCAGCGCCTTGATTGGCTCACCAATCAGGAAATGACCAGGGGTGAGAACTTACAGGTCATCAGCATTAGCAGAGTGCCAATAGAGCGGTCGAGAGTTGACGCAAGCTTCAATTTCCGTCAACAGCGTAGAAAATTCTTCGTATGTTAATAATGAATTACCCAGAGCTCGTTTCAGGTGATATTTAACTCGCTTCACCCCTGTCTCCCAATAGCCACCCATATGTGGCGCGCTCGGCGGGTTAAAGTGCCATGTCAATTGCATATTTGCCAGATACGAGGTAACTTTTTCATCTCTCAAGCAGCGGTGGTAGGCGGCGTATAACTCTTTCTCAGCACCTACGAAATTGGTGCCGTTGTCCGAATAGATATGCTGGCAATAACCCCTTCTATTTATAAATCTCGAAAGAGCGGCAATAAACGCTGGTGAGGAGAGATCTCCGACGAGTTCGAGATGCATTGCCCCAGTACTCATGCATATGAAACTGCATATATATGCCTTGCATGATTTAGCTCCTCTGCCTTGAGAGAACTTGATAAAATAGGGTCCTGCAAAGTCGACAGAGCTGTGCAAAAAACATCGAGAACTTGTTAGGCGGCTGCTTGGCAGATCCGACATCGCCTGACCTAGCGGTTGACGGTTTATACGTTTACCTTTTACGCAGTTGTGGTAGACTGCGCGAACGAGATTCCGAGAACTCATAACCCAAAAACGACGTTGAAGAACGGTTTGCACAATTTGCGGACCGGAGTGAAGCGTGCTGCGATGAATGTCGAGAACTATTAGCTTAGCCAGGACTGAGTTTTTCGGTAGACTTATAGGGTGTTTGACGTCTGCAGAGACCGAAGCACGTTTTATCCTCCCGCCAACACGGAGAATGCCCTCAGGATCCAAAAACGGTTGAAGCCGGATTAGAGTACTTCGCAATGGTATAGGTTTGTTTGACCTGCAAGAAACAATCTCTTTCGGAAAAGCGTTAGTTTGGATATACTTTACCAGAGTATTTTCAGCGTGACGAATTTCACCGCAGGTGAGAGCGCCAGTAGTGCGTTGACTGCTGATTGTTTGTAGATTTTTGATGAAGCGTATAGCATAGGCCATAACCCTCTTTAGTTTAGTGTACGAATTATATCTTGCTAATAGGTCCCACTCTTCCGTTGCTTGAGTGAGATGCGATGCGGGCTTGGTGTTTCGTAATTCGGAACTAGCCGTTGGATCGAGTTTCATCATTTGTTCCAAATCTTCGTTCGTCGGATGTTGCCACTGATTTTCACCTTCGGATAACCAACTTGGGCCTTGCCACCAAAGACAATGCGCGAGTAGATACGAAGGAGTTAATCCTCTAGATGCGCAGTCCGCTGGATTATCCTCTGAACGGACGTGTCGCCAACACTGAGGAGCCAAAACTTCCTGCACAGCGGCTACGCGGTTCGCTACGAAGACTGACCATCGACTTGGATGACTTTTTAACCAAGCTAGCGTTATAGTCGAGTCAGTCCACGCATATAACTTTGTCATATTACCACCGAAGCTTAGCTGGATCTGCTTAACAAGTTTAGCGCCTAGATGCGCTGCGCACAATTCTAAGCGTGGAAGGGTCGTACTCTTTAAAGGCGCGACTTTTGCGCGTGCGGCGACTAAAACTACCTTAAATTTTCCATCGAGTATTTGCGTGCGACAGTAAAGTGCGGCAGCGTAGGCGCGTTGCGATGCGTCCGTGAAGACATGGTACTCAGCGTGATCGTAAATTTCGCCGGTGCCAATCCAACGATTTAATTTGAGTGCAGTGAGTTCAGGCAACTGCTGACGATAAGCAAGCCATTCGCGACATCGACAGGCACTGGTTCGTCCCAATCAACATCCGCTCGCCAAATTCGCTGCAGCCAAATTTTCGATAAAATTGTACAAGGTGCGATTAATCCGAGTGGATCGAAGATTTTACTTGAGTCCGACAAAAAAGCTCTTTTCGTAAGAATTGCAGGCAGTGGTGTTAAGTTCACTGCTATCGATAAATAATCGTCGCTCGTGTTCCAAATAGTACCCAAGGTACGTACTTCATCGCCGTCAGCCAACAAGTGTGAAATTTGCTTTGATGCGTGCGGTATATTTTCCTTAAGCTCATTGCAATTCGTAGCCCATTTACGTAACTCGAATACAGCGTTAGATAGAACTACGGTTATATTACTTTGCAGCTTCATAAGTTCGTCGATAGAAAACGATCCCGTGAGGAGATCGTCCATGTAAAAATCGCGCATGATGACTCTAGCGGCTTCTTTGTGCTCTTCATCGGCATCTAAAGCTGCTTGGTGCAGAGAGCGTACGGCCAAGTGTGAAGCCGAAGCGACGCCGTAAGTTACACGGAGCATTCGATAGTCTCGAATAGGTTCGGTTGGTGCATCACGCCAAACTATGCGTTGGTAGTCAGCATCTTCTTCATATACGTGAACTTGTCGATACATTTTTTCGACGTCAGCCATCATAGAGTAGCGATGAGTCCGAAAACGTACCATTATAGAGAACAAATCCTCTTGTAGCTGTGGGCCTATCATCAAGGCGTTGTTTAACGAGAAACCGGTCGATGTTTTCATCGAAGCGTTAAAAACCACTCTAAGTTTAGTGGTGGAACTAGTGTCTTTCACCACAGCATGGTGTGGCATGTAGAAGCTTTTATGCGGCGGCGCGTCGCCCACGGGCTCCATGTGACCCATACTTAAGAGCTCCCGCATAAACTCGGAGTATTGTCGACGTAGCTCGTCATCCATAGCGAAACGTTTTTCCATTCGTAGCAAACTTCGTATAGATATGTTTCTCGACTCACCTAAAGGTACAGACTCCTTAAAAGGCAGGCGAACTATATAGCGCCCGTCTTTGGCGCGGCGGCAATGCTGGCGAAAGTGCTTTTCGCAAGCCTCTTCCTCAACAGTTAAAAATTGCTTAGGCGGAAACTCCTCGAGTTCCCAGAACTTACTCACCATTCTAATGAGTGGCACATCACAATGAAGTGAGAGAAGACCAGTATTGGGACTAGATGAACGCATGGCTTTTCCGAAAAGTACCCAACAGAAAACTGTGTTTTGTGCCATAGGTGTATTAGGCGGCCCCTTACAGAGCCCAGATAGTAAAAATTTATCCATTTCGTCCATCCCTATTAAAACATCGACAGGGCCAGGTTTGGCGTAGTGCCGATCAGCGAGATCGAGATTTTGTATGTGAGGCCAAGATGGCATCTGTACACAAACGCTAGGTAGATCGTTTGTGATCTTCGGTAATATAAGCGAATTGATTGTAAAATTCGTAGCAAGAGATCGAGGTGTGAGTGAGAGCACGGTCTCTCCTTTAACTTGACCACCATCTGACGAACCAATCCCAGTGACATGAGCTGCCGAAGGTTTTCTAGGTAAACGAAGGCGTTGGATGCAGGCCTCTGTCACGAAGGATGCATGTGAGCCGTTGTCAAACAACACTCGTGCGGGTTGCCATCGACCTGCATGGTCTTGCAGGTAGACTTCCGCAGTTGCCAACAAGATGGCCTTGTCAGCTTCAGCGTGGTGAGATGCTACACAACCAAGATGCGGTGCATCAGGGTTGGCATTTATAGACGACGTTGCGGTTGAATCATTCATTGTTGAAGACGTAGAATTTTGTATAAAAAGATTGCGTTGCGGCTTTACGAACGGAGAAGCATGCACATTTAGATCAGCACCGGAGGTGTTACTTTCATTGCCACCATGAAGTAGGGTGTGATGTCGACGTCGGCAGATGTTGCATACTGATGAACTACGACACTTTGCTATAAAATGGCCTTTGCTCAAACAATTGAGGCAAGCGCTGTGTTTCTTAATAACTGCAAACCTAGAAGCGACATCTAATTTACGAAAACTTGGGCAAGCGTAGATGTTGTGTTTGGCATTGCAATGCATACAGGGTGCTACGTTCGCTACGTTGGAAGACGGTGTGTGCTGTTCACCAACCGCATGAAGGACGTTTGTTGTAGTCTTCGCTGCTACTTTGAGCTGACGCGCTCCTTGGGATGTCGTCGACAGTGTAGTAGTCGTCGGCAACATTTCCAGCGAGCGAGCGCGTATTTCTAAAAATTCGACCAACTCTTCGAAGGTAGGCAAAGCATCCTTGACTAACGAAAGCTCCCATTGTTTTCTGGTCTCGTAAGCCAGTTTTGAAACCGTGATGTGAATGAGCCAGTCGTCCCAAAATTCGACAGGCCTACCTAACGCACGAAGTGAACCAACGTGCTGCATAGTGACGTTTAGAATTTGCTTAATAGCCTTACCAGTATCTCGCGGTGCTTTTTCGATCGCGAAAATAGCTTTAAAATGAGCGTCGACCATGACACGCAAAACCTTGTACCGTGCGGTGAGCAAGTCCCACGCCGCACTGTAGTTGGCATCGCATATTTGTAGACTAATTACAAGTTGAAGTGCCTCACCTTGAAGACAGTTACGCAAATAATGCAATTTCTGACTATCAGACAAGCTTGCATTTTTATGTACGAGTGACTGAAAGGCGTCGTGAAAAGCCAGCCAATTTGTAGGATCGCCGCTAAAAGTGGGTAACTGTAACTTGGGTAGTTGAACTGGAGACGATGAAAAACTTGTTGCCGTATGTATACGCGGGGTTTCAGGGGTTCCGATGAGACGTTTGAAATTCGCCTTTGCTGTAATGTACCATTCTTCTGCCTGTGCACGCGATTGCTCTTCAACCGCTGCGTTTTCTTCACCGCACGACAACTCTACTTCTTGTTGAGCGTCAGCGAATCGGAGCCACTGCTCCTCGAGAAGTTGTAGATATGTATCTACCGATTCCTTATCTAAGGCTAACTCATCCTTTTTGCTTGTTACCACATATCGCTTGATTGCATTCAATGCAGAATCGCGCACCTTTAGTTTCGACATGGCGTGATTTGCAGATTTGGGGTTATGTTATACACGTGAAAATGTTACTACTAAATGTGTATTTAAACCCGCACTTGTACCAGCAAAAACCTTTGATTAGCTTTAGAAAAGTTTTACGTAGGTTTGTAACCTATTTTCAGCATAAAAATTCAATTCCGATGAAATTTAGTTGCAGATTGTGACTCGCAACTATGTATGTACATATGTATGTATGTACGTGTGCCGGCAGTATCCGGCTCGAAGGACCAGCTTGTTGCGTACAACAAGCAAAATAAATGTATGTTGGGTTATTAAATTATTGATGTATACGACCTTAGATGCAGGAACTTCTTATTGTACGCAACTTTATGCATTTGTAACGATAGCGTTTGTAAATGAAGTAACACACAAATTTGTATAAACTCTTAACTTTTTAATTACTTCAGCAGGTTGCACTATATAAAATTACATTCAATAAAAGCAAGAGCAAGAAGAAGATCTAAAACAATGACATTTCATATTCTTTCATTACATTCCTTCGCATTGGAATAACAGGGTTGCCAGATGGGCACGAACACGATATTTGTATGAATTGTTCGAATTTACAAAAAATTTTTTCTATTAATTATAAACAAATAGAGTAATATTTGTTAACAAAAATAGGCCTATGCACTGCGGCTGATCAATACGAATCGATTCATATAACTTTTATATGATTTTACGTATGCTAAGTATGCGAAACAGCCTGTCAATTGATTGTATGGAAATTTTGTTAGCGTATTAATATATAAATAGTGGGTAATATACTGCCTATGCAAGACGGCCGCTATGATGCCGGTTGCCGCTCTGACCTAAAATCAAAAAAGTTTTTGGGACGTTTTTTTGTTTCGTAATTAGCATAAAAGGCAATATAAAAAATGTAATGTTATATTTTTGTAACTTTTTTCTTTTTTGTTCAGTATAAGACGTACTTTATCTAAAATGACGATTAAATCTGCAAATGCAACAACATTTTCGAGCAAATTTGCCATTAATTGTTATAAATAAATTAGTTAGTTTCAACAAAAGTTAACTCATTATTTGTGTTTTCATGTTTTTTTGAAAACAACTAAAATAAAAACAAAGAATCTGTTAAATAAAGACTTATGTATTTACGTGTAGGTAAAATTTGCCACAAAAAATGGGCCGGTCAAAAATTAATTCTATTTAAGATTTTTTGGTACGCTACAAATTATTTTGGAACAATTTTTTAGGATTTTGGTAGAGACTATTATAGGTAAGCGGCTACAATGGGGAACCTTATTTGTATGTAGGTGAAACATTTGTGCTTTCGAATTTAGCGAGTATACATAAAATTTGAAATTCATATTAGAAAACTTAGACAATTGTACCCAAAGATGGCGCGCTTGTGCACGATAATGAATTACGATATTTGTATGAATTGTTCGAATTTACAAAAAACTTTTTCTATTAATTATAAACAAGTAGAGTAATATTTGTTAACAAAAATAGGCCTATGCACTGCGGCTGATCAATACGAATCGATTCATATAACTTTTATATGATTTTACGTATGCTAAGTATGCGAAACATCCTGCCAATTGATTGTATGGAAATTTTGTTAGCGTATTAATATATAGATGCTGTCAGAATGAATACGATTCAGAGCAACAAAATATATTTCTATATCTATACTAATTACTAGAAGATCCGGCAGACGTTGTCCTGCCCTAAATTTGGCCTATCTGCATACATTTTAATAAGCTTTTTCCGTCTGACTCTGCCCTCCCCCCCCCCCCCCTTCACTTTTTCCTAATCCTTTTATTCACTCCTCCCTCCGTCTTTTTCGCTTCATCTATCTCCATCTTCGTCTCAGTTTATCTCTTTCTCAATCTCCTTCTCTCTTTTCTCTTCTCTCAATTCCTTCTCATTCTTCTGCATCCCTTATTGCCTGTCCCAGAGGGTGGTATGTATTTTATTCCAGTTTCAGTCCCAGTCCCACTCCGAGTCTCAGTCCCAGTCCTTCTCTGGATAATATATTACTCTGTACTAAAGCACACATTAACAGCTTGCATTTGATATCCATATTTTATAAACGCTGTCTAGGCATTCACTGGCCCACGTTTTGGCCTATATCTCGAGACCCTAGTCACCCAGGGGTATGAAAATTACCCTCTACACAACTAAAGACTGCCCTGAATTAAAAAAATGTCACAGTACCTCTAAATCGCGGGCCCCTTCAGAAACCCCCCCCACCCACTCGGCGGGCCTGGTGATGTGCTATACTTGATATCATTCGCTATATTTTTTATTGATATGCAGGTTGTTTAATTAAACACCAAGCAATTACACGGACGTATATCCGCACCACCTGAAAATACGAGTGCCATTGCTTATACGTAACATTTTACAACAAATAAAAAAATTTGGAATAAAATAATATTGCGACTATAAACTGAGATATAACCTATCCTATCTCTCAAGTTAGATCAAACTAAACACGGGGTGTAAAACAAATTCAAAATCGGTTCAGTAGTTTAGGAGTCCATCGCGGCCTAAAATATTGTGACACGTGTTTTTTATATATTAAGATATAAAATATAAAAATGCTTATATGGGAAATGTTTGGAACGGCTAATCTCAAGAAATATCAAACAGATTTTTATAATTTTTTTTTGTTTTTTTAAAGAAAGTATTGGCGCAATCGTACGATTTTTATTTTTTCCATTTTCACAAACTAAAGCCCTTTATTTTTAGGATAAAGTTGATGAAAACCCCCAAATAATGCAAGCATAACACTTCTCGATGACCAAGCTACAGCGGGCCGACAAAAACAATTTTGTGTTTGTGAAGAGATACATACATATACTCACAGCCAAAGAGAGTGCGTCATTTCGCTCTTGGCAAATGCACGAGTTTTTATACTCAGCGTGCTTTGCACACAGAGTATATTAACTTTGATTGTATAACGGTTGGTTGTACAGGTATAAAAGAATCGAGATAGATATAGACTTCCATATATCAAAATTATCAGTACCTAAAAAAATTTGATTGAGCCATGTCCGTCCGTCCGTCCGTTAGCACGATAACTTGAGTAAATATTAAGATATCTTCACCAAATTTGGTACACTAGCTTATCTGGACCCAGAATAGATTGGCATTCAAAATGAGCGAATTCGGATGATAACAACGCCCACTTTTTATATATAAAAAATTTTGGAAAACACAAAAACCCTGATAATTTAGTAAATAATACACCTAGAATGTTGAAATTTGACATGTGGCCTGATATTGACACTCTTGATAAAAATTTGGAAAATTTCAATTAATCAATTTTACAAATATTATTAATCATAAATCAAAAATCGTTAAACCTATCGTAACAAAATTTAGCAGAGAGGTTGCCTTTACTATAAGGAATGCTTTGAAGAAAAATTAACTAAATCGGTTAAGGACCACGCCCACTTTTATATAAAAGATATTTAAAAGGGTCGTAAATACGCTATATCTTTGCAAAAAAGGGCTTTATATAAATGGTATTTCATTTCCCAAGTGGATTTATGACAGTAAATAGGAAAAACTTCAAATTTTAAAAAATGGGCGTGGCACCGCCCCTTTTATGACTAGGCAATTTTCATGTTTCGGGAGCCATAACTCGAAGAAAAATTAACGGATCGTAATAAAATTGGGTACACATATTTTCCCTATAGCAGGAAATATTTCTAGAAAAAATGGACGAGATTTAACCGCCCACTTTTATATAAAAGATTTTTAAAAGGGTCGTAGACGAATAAAGTAAGCTTTATCTTTGCCAAAAAGAGCTTTGTTTCAGTAGAATTTTACTTTCTAAATTGAATTATAACATTAAATTGGAAAAAACTAACATTTTTGAAAATGGGTGTGGCACCGCCCCTTTTACGACTAAGCAATTTTCTATGTTTCGGGAGCCATAACTCGAAGAAAAATTAACATATCGTAATGAAATTGTGTACACATATTTTCCTTATAGCAGAAAATATTTCTAGTACCAATGGACGGGATCGGTTAAAGACCGCGGCAACTTAGATATAAAACAAGTTTAAAAGGGTCATAGGCTAGAATAATAAGCTATAACTTAACAAAAAATAGTTTTGAATCAATGATATTTCACTTATCAAGTTTTATTGTAAGAGGAAATGTGGAGACATTTTTTTTTTAACGGGCGGTGCCACGTGCTATGTAGAAAACTTATTTATCTGAAATGAAATATACAATTGAAGCTCACGCTGAGTATATAATGTTCGGTTACACCCGAACTTAGACACCTTTACTTGTTTACTTTGTTATTATTTTGCGACAACCACTGAAAATCAAAACAGTCAATTCCGTACAAAGCAACACATTTGTACTTATGTATGTAGTAAAGCTGATTAGAAACACACATTATATGCAAATCAAAAATGTGATTTGCTTTGATATTCGGGCCTGTTCTGGAATTCGATTTCGACCAATTTATGCGGAATCGAAATGGATTGGTGTTCTGAATATCGATTCCGACCAGACTTGGTCGATTTGAAAAGTTTTGCCTCTGAGCAGTCGGAATCGAAAGTAATTAGCCTATTAAGCACAGATAATTACCTTATTTCCCCCATAAATAAGTTTTATTAAATTATTCATTTTATTTTGGAAGATTTATAACAACCTTTTGCTGGACTATTTGTTTATTTAGTATAACAAATCTTAATTTGAAATTTTCTATCAAAAAATTTCCACGCTAAACAAAGCGAATCTGGTCGAGAGGAAACCGACGAGTTCTCAATTTCGATCGATCGATTGTTGCAATTTTTATGCACAATTGCACTTCTTCTTGCCTCTAAATTTCCGAAAACCATTTGTGCTGGTATTTTTTTCAAATTTTTGCACAATTATAATTTAACTAAAACCAAAATAAATAAAACAGCTGTTTCGCTTGAATATCGACTCGGAATGAAAACGATTCGAAATCGACTTCGAATCAATTTGTTTTAATCGGAGTTGAGAACACCAAAAAGAAATCGACTCCGAATCAGCCTCGTTTTACTTTTCAAAACGAGTCGGAATTCAGAACAGGCCTGATTGTTTTGTTACAAGAGATTTAAAATGAAAGGTTGCGAGCATTGAACAACAGGCAAAGGGCGATTGGTCTGAAGACAGCATTTAACTACAGACCACATCTGAATTATATGGAAAATTCTATACTTTTCATTGGCCGCATAAGTGAAATTTGCGTTTTTTGTAAGGTTAGGAAGGGGCCAAATGAAACACCAGGTATGTGCTGTAGTAAGCGTCATGTGAAATTAAGTGATAGCGGTGAGCCTCCGCCAGCAATCAAAGCGCTGCTTACAGGAGAGCATATGTCGTCCAGTCATTCAAGCTATGGTTCAGTTCAATTTAAACTGTATAAAGCTTATATTTTTCGAGATATAAGAAACACTGGGATATCTTGTATTCTGGAATATAGTCAGCAGAGTGGAGCACGGCGCTTTTAGTAGCTTGAACTTCACTTAATTTACGTAGATTTAGTGACTAAGTTTCAACCACCATTTTTCAAACTGGAAATAAGTTATGCGGCGATCATTATTAACTTGCGACCTTTCAGGTAGTACTTAAATGAAAGGAGAAGAAAGAGCATTTCTAATATACAAGGCAATCAGCCGTCTGATTTTTTACTAGAAACCATCAGCATGGTAGGTGACAATGCGGTCAGAACACCGCCCTAAAAACTTCCATGGGATCACAAGCAATAATTCCAGCCGGCTCGCTATTGCATTGAAAAATGGCGCAACAGTTTGAACTCAAATCAAACTTTAATGTAATTTAAAGAAACCTTGTTTAAACCGACACTAAAAAACTGGGTTTAATTCATACGAAATTCTCAAATTTGTACCGATTTTCATCATAATTTAATAGTTTCAAAAAAAAGTTTTTTTTTAATTTTGTGTATTTAATTAGCAAGACAGTCTTATATGCTTTATACAAATGTTTTTTTATTCATACACAAGGCGATGGTTATTTAGACATGTTTCTGAATTTCATTGTTTCCTCAGCTAGCATTTCGGGAGCTGCGTATTGTAATCTCCAAAATGCATACTTCATACTGGTGCTTATGAAGCACTATAATGAATCATAATAATTAAATGGTGCCTGGCTAGAATAAAACCAGCTTCTTAGCACAAAAATCCTTTCTCCCTACTAAGCTGGTTTGCAAAAAAGAAACTGGCCTCGGTGCGACTGGGGTCGTGTCATATTCTCTGAATAGCGCAAAATAAATAAATTAAATTCAGTTTTGTTATGCGTAGTTAGCCCGAAAATACAAATATATGGATTCACAGCTGCGTTCAGATTACTGTGCTCGATTAGCACCCAAATTCTTGGTGAGATGCCGTCTTGAATGCTGTCAATGCAGGTGGCGGAGTTAGTCTAACTCCCCATTAACAAAATCTAAGCAACTATCAAGGTATTTAATGTGTTCCACACCACTATATACGGAGAATCCTTGACTGTTGCCTTAACGCAGTTTTGACTCAATCTTCCTGATTTTTGCGACTTACTACGCATCACGAACCTTAACTGAATAAAACTTATTTTGCACTCATAAGAGAATATGAATCACGGCCACTCGTTCCCTGTCTAATTTATGTTTTTGTAATACCAGCTAGCGTGCGCGATCCCTTTTTTGTGGTGGAAAGTGGGTTTTTTTTTCTCAAGAGACACTGTGCCGTTGCTATTGTAGTTTTCATCTTTATATTATCCTTTAATTCCGCGGAAGTTTCTGGAGCAGTTTTAAATATATTCAGAATGCGTACATTGGCTTTTTGTGGTCGTCCACTTCGAAAATGAGAGGTAAAAGCCACCTGTTTAATATATTTTGTCCATAATATTTTTAAGAGTAACTCATTGTAATGTACTCCGCCTACTATTTCCATATTTTGCATGATTTGTCCTTCGTAAACAATTAAATTAATTTTTTTCCTCAAGGCTAAAACTATTACTTTTATGAAACATTGTTGCATTTACGCAAACTGCTAGGAACTTTCTAGCTTTTTATACTCAGTTGAGCAGAGCTCACAGAGTATATTAAGTTTGATTGGATAACGGTTGGTTGTACATATATAAAGGAATCGAGATAGATATAGACTTCCATATATCAAAATAATCAGGATCCAGAAAAAATTTGATTGAGCCATGTCCGTCCGTCCGTCCGTCCGTTAACACGATAACTTGAGTAAATTTTGAGATATCTTGATGAAATTTGGTATGTAGGTTCCTAAGCACTCATCTCAGATCGCTATTTAAAATGAACGATATCGGACTATAACCACGCCCACTTTTTCGATATCGAAAATTTCGAAAAACCAAAAAAATGCGATAATTCATTGCCAAAGGCGGTTAAAGCGATGAAACTTGGTAGATGGGTTGACGTTATGACGCAGAATAGAAAATGAGTAAGATTTTGGACAATGGGCGTGGCACCGCCCACTTTTACAAGAATGTAATTTAAAAGTTTTGCAAGCTGTAATTTGGCAGTCGTTGAAGATATCATGATGAAATTTGGCAGGAACGTTACTACTATTACTATATATGTGCTAAATAAAAATTAGCAAAATTGGATGAAGAACACGCCCACTTTTTAAAAAAATTTTTTTTTTAATTCAAATTTTAACAAAAAATTTAATATCTTTACTGTATATAAGTAAATTAAGTCAAAATTCAACTCCAGTAATGATATGATGCAACAAAATACAAAAATAAAAGAAAATTTCAAAATGGGCTTGGCTCCGCCCATTTTCATTTAGTGTGTCTAGAATACTTTTAATGCCATAAGTCGAACAAAAATTTACCAATCCTTTTGAAATTTGGTAGGAGCATAGACTCTATGACGTTAACTGTTCTCTGTGAAAATGGGCGAAATCGGTGGAAGCCACGCCCAGTTTTTATACACAGTCCACCGTCTGTCCTTCCGCTCGGCCGTTAACACAATAACTTGAGCAAAAACCGATATATCTTTACTAAACTTAGCCCACATACTTATCTGAACTCACTTTATCTTGGTATAAAAAATGGCCGAAATCCGACCATAACCACGCCCACTTTATCGATATCGAAAATTACGAAAAATTAAAAAAATGCCATAATTCTATACCAAATACGAAAAAAGGGATGAAACATAGTAACTGGATTGGTTTATTGACGCAAAATATAACTTTGGAAAAAACTTTGTAAAATGGGTGTTACACCTACCATATTAAGTAGAAGAAAATGAAAAAGTTCTACAAGGCGAAATCAACAGCCCTTGGAATCTTGGCAGGAATACTGTTAGTGTTATTGAATATATAAATAAATTAGCAGTACCCGACAGATGATTTTCTGGATCACCTGATCCACATTTGGTCGATATCGCGAGAACGCCTTCACATATACATCTAAGGGCCACTCGCTTTTAAAACCCTCATCAATACCTTTAATTTGATATCCATATCGTGCAAACACATTCTAGAGTCAACCCTGGTCCACCCTAATGGCGATATCTCGAAAAGGCGTGCACCTATAGACCTAATGCCCACTCCCTCTTAAAATGCTCAGTAACACCTTTCGTTTGATACCCATATCGTAAAAACATTCTAGAGTCACCCCTGGCCCACCCTAATGGCGATATCTCGAAAAGGCGTCCACCTATAGACCTAATGTCCACTCCCTCTTAAAATGCTCAGTAACACCTTTCCTTTGATACCCATATCGTACAAACATTCTAGAGTCACCCCTGGCCCACCCTAATGGCGATATCTCGAAAAGGCGTCCACCTATAGACCTAATGCCCACTCCCTCTTAAAATGCTCAGTAACACCTTTCGTTTGATACCCATATCGTACAAACATTCTAGAGTCACCCTTGGTCACCTTTATGGCGATATCTCGAAAAGGCGTCCACCTATAGAACTGAGGATTACTCCCTTTTAAAATACTCATTACCACCTTTCATTTGATACCCATATCGTACAAACACATTCTAGAGTCACCCTGGCCCACCCTAATGGCGATATCTCGAAAAGGCGCCCATCTATAGACCTAATGTCCACTTTCTCTTAAAATGCTCAGTAACACCTTTCGTTTGATACCCATATCGTACAAACATTCTAGAGTCACCCCTGGCCCACCCTAATGGCGATATCTCGAAAAGGCGTCCACCTATAGACCTAGTGCCCACTCCCTCTTAAAATGCTCAGTAACACCTTTCGTTTGATACCCATATCGTAAAAACATTCTAGAGTCACCCTTGGTCCACCTTTATGGCGATATCTCGAAAAGGCGTCCACCTATAGAACTAAGGATTGCTCCCTTTTAAAATACTCATTACCACCTTTCATTTGATACCCATACCGTACAAACACATTCCAGAGTCACCCCTGGCCCACCCTAATGGCGATATCTCGAAAAGGCGTCCACCTATGGACCTAATGCCCACTCCCTCTTAAAATGCTCAGTAACACCTTTCGTTTGATACCCATATCGTACAAACACATTCTAGAGTCACCCCTGGCCCACCCTAATGGCGACATTTCGAAAAGGCGTCCACCTATAGACCCTCTTAAAACGCTCAGTAACACCTTTCATTTGATTCCCATATCGTACAACTAGAGACACCCCTGGTCCACCTTTATGGCGATATCTCGAAACGGCGTCCACCTAGGGAACTAAGGATCACTCCTTTTCAAAATACTCATTAACAGCTTTCATTTGATACCCATATCGTACAAACATATTCTAGAGTCACCCCTGGTCCACCTTTATGGGGATTTCTCGAAAAGGCGTTCACCTATAGAACTAAAGCCCATTCCCTTTTAAAATACTCATTATCACCTTTCATTTGATACCCATATCGTACAAACACATTCTAGAGTCAGCCCTGGTCCACCTTTATGGCGATATCCCTAAATGGCGTCCATCCATAGAACTATGGCCTACTCTCTCTTAAAATACTCTTTAATACCTTCCATTTGATACACATGTCATACAACCACATTCCAGGGTTACCCTAGGTTCATTTTCCTACATGGTGATTTTCCTTATTTTGTCTCCATAGCTCTCAACTGAGTATGTAATGTTCGGTTACACCCGAACTTAGCCTTCCTTACTTGTTCAATTTAAGATACCAACTAATGAGTTAAGGAATTATCGATGTTAATCACAATAACTAAAAAGTTTCGTAACGTAGCCGTAATGACCGCAGAAACGATATAACAGGGAACACATTGTCGTCGGCTGATCTTATGACCGTAATTTAATCTCAATTTTGTATTGACGCTATATGGTACCAAGTTGCATGAAAATCTGATTTAAATAAAATCTAATTTACTAATTTTTTTCGGTATTGTTACATCCAAAAAATGTTTGCAGTATTTTGATATGAACCTAAGAGGAACCGTAACTGCGATCAAGATAGTTATTATAACCGTTTCAATGTATAACCAGATAATTACACGCAACGGTAACTACAACTCTTACCATGAACATAACTGACGGTCAGCGTAGCTTACCTACCAGTTATTGTAACAGAGGGAATTTTCAATGCAATCGTAACTGTAATCAAACTCATTTCTGTAGCATTAGCTGTTAACACAATTATAACCGTAAACTATGCTGTAGCTTGAACCGTAATCAGAACCATAACTCTAAACATGACCTTAACCATAAACTTAGCCATAAGTATAGTTATAACCATAATCTTAACCATAAACGTAACCACAAACAAACTATAGGTTAATGGATCCATACCTTTAAGCCAGGGCCCTTATCGTGTTATACGATACTTTATCAGAAATAATTTAGTGAATCCCAATAGCTCTAAAATAGTGAATCGGATTATGAAAATGTATGATATAGTGGTTTCGAATACTGATTAGATCCACTATTTATTATTATATATGATTGACAAATTTACGTTTATCGTTTTAGTGAAATTTTTTTTCGATACGTGATCGTTTAATATGATACGGAAAAAGTACTGACTCATAAACTGATAAAAAATTTTGAATTTGCATGACATAAACTATTATTCACTAGATGATGGTACTTAATATCATTTCCATTCATAGCAGTTCACAACAACTCATGTGACCGATAGGTCAACGCCGTATTTCATCAATTTGCAAGAACTCCCATCAAACCACATCATAATTTCCCTTGACAAAGATTTTTAAGTACATGTCATTAACACATATTCATCACGTGATGCCATCTCATCATCACATCATGGCACATTACGTTACAAATCAAGACACAGCAGCTCCCCTGCTAGAGAGCTATCAGTCATTTGAGGCATCAATTGACAGATATGGCTGATGGAAATTTACATCATAGCGTAAAGCAAAATTTCTATTAGGTTGTTAGAAGCGACATGACAAACCTGATTACACATTTTGTATTCGTGTATGATTTTCCATAGGAATAAAAGAAAAATGTATGCGAGTGTGTTAGTGATGTCAAAAATCCTCTTAATGTAAAATATGTACATTAGACTGGGTCGGTTAATTGGCCGATATCGCGCCATCGATTTTTCGATAAGATTTGTCCTCAGGAAAAAAAGTTCTATCACGCATGCACAAAAAAATAATTTTCGAGCCTGCTAAAAAAGATGGCGACCAAAACACTCCCCAGAACCCAAAAGATATATATATATATTTTTTTTTTGTTTTCAAAAAACTGTTATCGCCAACGTTTTTACAACAGTTTTTTTTTTTTTTTTTTTTTTGAAAAAAAATATTTTTTGGGTTTTGGGGAGTGTTTTTGTCGAAAAATTTACCCTTTCGCCATTTTTTTCGCAGACTCGAAAATTATTTTTTTGGGCATGCATAATGGAACTTTTTTTCCTGAGGACAAATCCTATCGAAAAATCGATGGCGCGATATCGGTCAACATTCGTCCATACAAATCGACCCAGGTTAATGTACATCAAGTCTGACCGGTTAACTTAACTTGACATGTTCACTTAACTTGACATCACATGAAACTTCTCATAAGATATCACATATTTTATCATAATCATTTCTGAAAATAGGTGGTTAAGACATAAATACTGATTTCTCTATAAACTAATTTCTGGAATGTACTTCACATTAACTACTATTCATCAATTGATGTCATCACATCATGTCACATAATGCAACATAATCAAGAAACTTATGTATATTGTCTAATCAAATCACATCTTATTCGTAATCTTCTGCTTGGTTACCAGCTATATGCGAGTGTGTGTGTGAGAACCAACTTCGGCTGATGTGTGTGCGTGGGTTATTCTTCGTCGCCTTTTATGTACGTGTGTAAATGGATTAAATTCATGTGTTCATGTAGACAGAGTGGCAGCTTGCTTTATTGTTGTTGGGCCTCTATTTACTAACAGCTTAGTGATGCTAAAATTCGCCAAAATTGCATTATATAACATTATAACATTGCTTTACACTACAAAACTTAACACCGCTTAACATAACTTAAAGTGGGTAGAATATAAATGTTATACAGACAACCTCTTTGCTGCCCTCCCTATTCCGACTGATGTCCGCCAAGGGGAGCATGCTTTCCGCACGGTAATTGAATCCGCTTCAGCTCGTTTCATTCCCGCCGGTAGAATTTCCGAAATTCGGCCCCACTTCCCGGCGGAGGCCGAAAATTTAGCGAGAGAACGTGACCTTATAAGACAGCTCGATCCCGGCGACCCCCAAATAAGGGATATAAACCAACGCATCAGATTGCTTGTGGATGAACACAAGCGGGCGAAATGGGAGGAGCACCTAAGCGGTTGTAACCTCTCTGCCGGTGTAGGTAAACTTTGGTCCACCGTAAAGTCCCTATCGAATCCGTCTAGGCACAGTGACAAAGTTTCCATCGCTTTTGGCGATAAAGTGCTGTCGGATGCGAAAAAAAGTGCGAGCGCTTTCTGCCGACAATATATAATGCATTCTACGGTCGACAAAGATAGACGGAGGGCCAACAGATACGCACATAAACACAAATTCAGCGCGCCACCAATCACCATCACCGCTAAAGAGGTTGAGGACGCCATTGGTCGCGCTAAACCATGCAAAGCAGTGGGCCCAGACGGCATAGCCATGCCGATGCTTAAAAGCCTAGGGAAAGAGGGTTTCAAATATTTAGCGCATGTCTTCAACCTGTCTCTTTCCACCTTTGTCATACCCGAGAAATGGAAAATGGCCTAGGTGGTCCCGCTACTAAAGCCTGGTAAACCAGCTAACATAGGAGAGTCGTATCGTCCGATATCTCTCCTATCGCCAGTAGCAAAGACGCTTGAAGCCATTTTGCTCCCTTATTTCCAAGCAAATTTGCAGCTAGCTTCTCATCAGCATGGCTTCAGAAAACTCCATAGCACTGCCACCGCGCTAAATGCCATTAGCATCCAGATAAATTGCGGTTTAAATCAGAACCGCCACCATAGAACAGTACTCGTAGCGCTAGACCTATCAAAAGCTTTTGATACGGTCAACCATGGCTTGTTACTGCAAGACCTGGAAGGGTCTACCCTTCCCCCATGTCTTAAAAGGTCGACCGCAAATTATCTGGGTGGTCGGCAGGCATCGGTGCAATTTAGAAACGAAACATCAAAACCAAGGAGAATTAAACAAGGGGTGCCACAGGGTGGTATCCTATCCCCAATTTTGTTTAATTTCTACATATCTAAGCTGCCTTCACAACCGGAGGGAGTCACAATTGTTTCCTACGCCGATGACTGCACAATAATGGCCACAGGCCCACGCCCACAGATCTATGAGCTATGCAATAAAATAAACGGCTACCTCCCTGATCTCTCCAGTTTTTTCGCCTCGCGAAACCTGGCATTATCACCGACTAAATCTTCCGCGACCTTATTTACAACATGGACGTCCCAAATGTCGACCATTTTGAATATCCACGTCGATGGCACTACGCTACCGACTGTCCTACACCCCAAAGTCTTGGGTGTGAAGTTTGATCAGGATCTACATTTTGGTGAGCACGCAGCCGCAATCGTTCCGAGAATTCAGAGCCGTAACAAAATCCTCAAATCCCTCGCTGGCAGTACCTGTGGAAAAGCTAAGGAAACGCTCATGACTACATACAAAGCAATTAGCCAGCCGATTACGTGCTACGCGTCACCCATATGGTCGCCAAGTCTAAAAATTACCCACTGGAAGAAGCTACAGGCCTGTCAAAATACTGCTCTCAGAATCGCCACGGGCTGTCTTTTTATGTCCCCAGAACACCATCTGCATAATGAGGCGAAAATACTCCCCATCAGGGAGAGAAACGAGATGCTGACCAAACAGTTCCTGTTGAATACCCAGAAACCTGGGCATCCCAACAGACATCTGATTGATGAACCAGCACCGCCTAGGGGCTTAAGGAGTAATCTCTGTAAGCATCTTGTGGAAATACGGCACCCGAGTACCCAGCCGTATGAAGCGAAAAAACACAAACAGCGAACTCCACAAACAGGCGTCGGACTTTTATGCCGGGAATTTCCCGGTAAATCCAGTACTCAAAGAAAAGTATCCAAAACTCGCGGAAGAGGAACGCATACTCCCCAGAGAAAGGCGTGTCACTCTTGCTCAACTTCGTTCTGGATACTGTAACAGGTTAAATTCTTACCTATCCAGAATCAACCCCGACATACTAAACATAGGTCCTGCTTGTAATGTGTTCCCACATGACACCAACCATCTATTTAACTGTATTGTGGAACCAATGCCTCTAACACCCCTCTCATTATGGTCCACCCCTGTTGAAACAGCAAGTTTCCTTGGACTCCCGTTAGAGGATATTGATGAGAATTTGTGACGGGTCGAACCTATTGGATAGGGCGAAGCACTGCCACAACAACAACAACAAAATGAGCTGTACGAGCTTTACGCAGACATCAACACAGTGCAGCGAATTAAAACCCAATGGCTGCGCTGGCTAGGCCATGTTATGCGAAAGAAAGATGACTCTCCGGTCAAGAGAGTGTTGCTATCGGAACCCGCCTATGGAAGCAGAGGTAGAGGGCGGCCCCCACTCCGCTGGAAGAACCAAGTGGAAAACGATTTAAAGTTCATTGGTGTGACGAATTGCCGCCGGTTGGCAGAGAGAAGAAGCGACTGGCGCGCCTTGTTGGAAGGTCATAACAGTTGAAACGTTTAAGCGCCAATTCAGTAAGTAAGTAAGACAGCCATAATAAATCGATGACTTTTTGATAACATATCGATAACTGTTCAATAATTAATCGATAGCTACTCGACAATACAGTAATACAAGACAGCTAACTTTTTGAAAAACAATCAATAACAATTCAATTTTTTTTGAAACGTATCCAGAGTTTTTCGATAAGCTTTCCGTTTAAAAAATCAATAACACACCGATCACAAATCATTAACTTTTGAAGACATTTCGGTAACTTTCTGATAGGATATCGATAATTTCGATATTAAATCCATAACTTTTTTTTCATCCATTTCCTTTCCTTGCCCGGATTTTCCGTCTGATTTCGCTTATATCAACTCCACCACGTACATTGTACGCATAATTTATAAATGCTATATGTCCCGCATTCTGTGAGCAAAGATGTTTACATACCAGAAGATCACATCACACGTACCACGTCAAAGTTTTTCTAATCATTAAAAATCATTACAAACTTCTTAACTTCAGGCTACAGGTCAATCCGTAGCCACAGGCCGATCCTTGACAAAACTACAACACTTGTACATGCCACATTATAGTACTTATGCATACATATATGCATTAACTGGCATCATCTAATATATAAAATTCTTCTGTCATGGTTTTAGAGGCTTAACTCCTCCGAAACGGCTGAACCGATTCTCATGAAATTTTGTGAGCATATTGGGTAGGTCTGAGAATCGGCCAACGTCTACCTTTATTTTTTTTTGCTGCGTGCCTAGGGTCTTGAAATCAAACGTGGACCCGGGTACCCCTAGAATGTGTTTATACAATATGGATGTCAAATGAAAGCTTTTGATGAGTGCTATAGTACAGGATAATTTTCATCCTACTGGGAGGCTAGGGTCTCGAGATATAGCCCAAAACGTGGACCAGGGTACCCCTAGAATGTGTTTATACAATATCAAATGAAAGCTGTTGACGAGTGCTATAGTACAGGATAATTTTCATACAACTGGGAGGCTAGGGTCTCGAGATATAGCCCAAAGCGTGGACCCAGACACACCTATAATGTGTTTTTACATTATGGGTATCAAATTGAAGCTGTTTATGTATGCTTTAGTACAGAGTAAGTTTTACACCGCTGGGTGACTGCGGTCTCGACATATGGGCCAAAACATGGACCCGGATACACCTAGAATGTGTTTTTATATTATGGGTATCAAATTGAAGCTGTTGATGTGTGCTATAATACAGAATAAGTTTTACACCGCTGAGTGACTAGGGTCTCGAGATATAGGCCAAAACATGGACCCGGATACCCCTAGAATGTGTGTGTATTATGGATATCAAATGAAAGCTGTTGCTGAGAGCTCTAAAGTTGATTATGATATTCGATTTAGTCGCATCAACCTGGCAAAACTGATAAATATGCATGCGAAGCCGAAATAAATAGAAGAATTAATAATACCACATACCTATTTACATACGTCCTATTCGTCCTGAAATTTCGTATATAAATTTCCCTATATTAGTATTTACGATGCTTTTTTCCGGGAAGTATACCAGAGACGGACTAGGACTGGGACTGAGACTGAGACTCGGAGTGGGACTGGGACTGAGACTCGGAATGGGACTGGAACAAAATATATATCACCCTCTGGGACTGGCAATAAGAGATGAAGAAGAAGGCGACAAACTTGAGAGAAGAGAAAAGAGAGAAGGAGACTGAGAAAGAGATAGAATGAGACGAAGATGGAGATAGACGAAGCGAAAAAGACGGAGGGAGGAGTGAATAAAAGGATTAAGAAAAAGTGTAGAGGGGTAGGGCAGAGTTAGACGGAAAAAGCTTATTAAAATGTATGCAGATAGATCAAATTTAGGACATAACAACGTCTGCCGGGTCTGCTAGTATGAAATATAAAAATGTCGCCCGTTTTGAACAAACAACACATATCAATTATGTTAATTGCGTGATCCGCAAAACCATATCTACATAAAATGTTCATACAAATTAGGTATCGTCTAATCAGGTAGTGTCTAAAGAAGGTCATTTATGTTAGCTATTTATCCACCCAAATACAGTTTATCTTATCCATCAGCTTGCCAATTCAATGACTTAATTGATAAGTCTGTTGACAGCAGAGTAAATGTTAGCTTTTTTGGTGGGTGTTTAAGAATTAATATGGTAGGAATGTTGTTATTGAATAATGTTAGTTATATTCTGAAGTGTTATATTAAGGTATTTTATGTGTTGAAATTTTATGCTATGCTCTTGTAGTTGTCGTTGTTGTTGCAGAAGTGTTTCGCGCCATAAAACAGGAGCGACTACTCACAAATTGTCATCAGCATCCTCTAATGGGAGTCAAAGGAAACTTGCAGTTTCAACAGGGGTGGACCAGAAAGAAAATGATGTTAGAGGCGTTGGTTTCAGATCAGAATTGAAAATATGGTTGGTTTAACGTAGGGACACATTACAATCAGGACACACATTATGTACAGCGGTGTTCGGTCTGGATGCTTGGGAGTTTAACCTGTTACAGTATCCAGATCGAAGTTGAGCTAGAGTGACGCGCGTTTCACTGCGAAAGTTGTTTTCCTCTACTGCGAAGTTATCAGAGGTCGTATAGCTCATAACGTTCTTAAGTTTGAAGCGGGGCCAGTTCAATCACTCCTTTATGGGAAGTACTCTCGCCTCACTACGTAAATGGTGTTCTGAAGACATAATAAGACAACCCGGAGCAGTTCTGAGTGTTTTGATTGGCCTGCAGTTTCTTCCAATCAGTAACCCTTATGCTCGGTGACAATATCGTGGCCGCGTAGAATGTAAGCGGCCGGCAATTTGATTTGAAAGTGGTAATGAGCGTCTCTTTATCTTTACCTCAAGTGCTGCCGGCAAGAAATTTCAGGATTTTATTATGGCTCTGAATTTTAGGTACAATTGCGAATGCATGCTTGCTAAAATTAGGTCCTAATCGCACGTGCGACCACCGTGGTGTGATGGTAGCGTGCTCCGCCTACCACACCGTATGCCCTGGGTTCGAACCCCGGGCAAAGCGATATCAAAATTTTAGAAATAAGGTTTTTCAATTAAAAGAAAATTTGTCTAAGCGGGGTCGCCCCTCGGCCGTGTCTGGCAAGCACTCCGAGTGTAGTTGTGCCATGAAAAGCTCTCAAGAGTAGCACGACGCAAATTGGAAGAGAGGCTCTGCCTTAGATCTCTTCGGAGGTTATCGCGCCTTCCTTTTTTTTTATAATCGAACGTCACACCCAGAATTTTAGGATGTACCACAGTTGGCAGCTCGGTGTCATTGACGTGAGTGTCCAGTATGATCGACATTTTGTGTATGATGTAAATAAGGTCGCCGATGATTTGGTCGGTGGCAATGTCAAATTTCGCGAGGCAAAGACTCTGGCAAGGCTACTACTAATGAACTTGAGTGTGAAAAATGCAATTTAAAAGTTGTAGCTATGAAAAAAATGTTATGCCAAATATCGGTCGGATTGGGAAACTTTTGTTCGACTTATGGCATTAAAAGTATTTTGAAAAGCGTAACAAAAAGGAGCCGGCTCATTTTCAAAATTTGTTTTAGTTTTGTTCTTAGCTCAACCATACCACTACTGAGGTAGAATATCAGTCAAATGTAGTTAAATACCATAGCGTTATTTCAAACTTTGTTGAGGTTAGACTTAGAATTTTTTCCATTTTTCTAAATTTTCGATATCGAAAAAGTGGCATAGTTCCATTCCGTTGATTTTCAATACAATTTTCACGATATGGTGATGTATTCTTTGGCCACAGCATTGGCTGTATAAGGTTTGGGAAAAGTGAGCGGTGCCAAGCTTCCGCCAATTTAAGTTTCAAAGAGCGAAGGAGGGAGAGGAATAGATACATAAATGGATGACCGTATGAGAAGGGGCAAAATTACGACTACTGTATATACTGCTGAATAATTTTTCTTATTTTGCCCGCAACTTTCTAATTCTCATTAAATGATGTGCTTACCAATAAAAAAAACTGTACGCATTTAGTCCCTCGATCTTTTCCTCTCCTTCAAATTAGCAATATCAAGCTCACCAACTTTTCCCTCATTGTTTAATCACAATTTATTATATACTCGCTTCAATCTGACTAATCGTATGCTGACCATCCGAAAAGTTTTGCTCTCTTGTACTTTTTCAACCAATCATCATAATTAACAATAATTAGTAAAGCACAGCAATTACCAAAAAAAACTCTGATGGAAAACCACCGACCATCAATTCATCAAGTACAACCGTAAAAACCAACAAAATAAAAAACCACAACAACCCAACATTATGTCAAGCTCATTAGTGATTGACAACTGTGAGAACCCAACAAAAAGGGAAAAATCTTTTTAACCCATCCCAAACCAACAACGTGAGAAGTAAACAGTAAGCACAAAAAAAACGGATTCTGTTTCCTTACAACTTGTATTCTAAGGTGTTTGTTGTTTATTTTTTGTTGCTTATGTGTCAGATGTCATAATTTATGTTTTGCGCTCTTCAGGTCTTTCTGACACACTTTTACTATGTAATACAACAAATGTGTTTGTATGTCAGAATGTATAAAGGAACACAATTTTGATATTGTTTTATCGTTTTGACAAAAAAAAATCGTTTCTCCTTTTAAGCCTAGCTGTCAGTAATTGTAAGCTTTAACTATTTTGTACTATCCTTTACCCACGGCTCTGTCCGCAAGGAGAAAATAAAATATATGGGTTATTAACGTTAGCCTGCTTATCAAGTTATCTGTTTAAAAATTATTTTTGTCAATGTATTTTATTAAACGGTTTTATTTAGTTTGACTTGACAGGCCGGCCGCACGGCCGTTGTGAACGAATTTTGTAATTGAAATTTAAGTAACTTCCCGATACAAGCTTAAAAATTTTAATATAGTTCATAACCCGATGACAATGCAATAACAAGAAAAAAAAACTCCGATAGGTGCGCATGGATCGAAATATTTCAAAAAATCGTATTTGTGGTCCGATTTAGCTCATATTTGGAACGCATAATACCAAGGCCGGCCGCAGGGTGAGGGTTTTGGGGTTCAAACCACTCCCAAGGAGAATTGACTTCATGATATAAAAATGTATATTTTTAAAGCATCATCACAGTATTTAAAAACATAAAAGCTAATTTTAGTCGCATGAAAAAAATTTATAGATTATGGAACGTAAGTAACAATCAATATGGCATTCAAACCCCCAAATAAGCGGAAATTCGTGTTTATTGTAAAAGTAATACTTTCGGTAATAGGGTCGCTTAAAAATCGCTTAGAATTTTTAGAATTGTTTTTGGGTCAAAGATACTTTAAAACTGCCCAAAAGTGCCACCTTGTTATACTACAATTTAATGGCTACAAAACTGTTTCTCGGGTTTTTTGATCTTGAACTCTTAAAATATATGAACGTTGTAAACACCGTAGATTTATATGGCTTTGAAACCACATTTCTATAAAAACAAGTTTGAAGTAAAAATGAAATTATATAAATGGTTAAAACATGTCAATTATGAGTAGGTTATATGTATGTATCTGAATTTGGGAATATTATCGGTTATTGACTACTTTTTTAATGACAAAAAAATAATAAGATTTAACCTAACCTGCTGCCGAAAAACATTTTTAGTACCCACTAGATACACCCATGCCCCTCCCCCGCCTCTCTAATTCTTCCTTCGAACACAAGATTCCTTAGCCCGGCAGTAATATTTTTTACTCAAACCCCTCCAATGGAAAATCCTGCGGCCGGCCCTGCATAATACATACATGAACAGAAAAAGAGCTATGAAAAAATCGCCGCTAGGTGGCGCAAGGATCGAGATATTCAAAAAATCGTATTTGTGGCCCGATTTAGCTCATATTTGGAATATACATAATACATACATGAATAGAAAGAGACCTATGAAAAAAATCGCCGCTAGGTGGCGCAAGGGTCGAGATATTCAAAAAATCGTATTTGTGATCAGATTTAGCTCATATTTGGAATATACATAATACATACATGAATAGAAGGAGACCTATGAAAAAACCGCCGCTAGGTGGCGCAAGGATCGAGATATTAAAAAATATCGTATTTGTGGTCCGATTTGTTTCATATTTGGAACACATAATACATACATGAATAGAAAGCGGCCTATGATGTCCGATTTGGCTCATATTTGGAACAAATATTACATACAGTCCGGTAGAAGTGACATCAAAATATTTTGGAGTTGAAGGAGGGACAAGCATACGTGGCGCAGAGTTGAGTAAAGTCTTTGGAAGGATTATGTATTGAGGACTTAGATTGTAACAAATTGTCAGGAAAGAGTCCTTGTAATAATGAGTCACTAAATGAACTGAATAGAAGGAGAAATAATAGGCAATTAAATAAAGACTAAAAACTTGAAAATAAAACAATTAAACAAAATTTTTTAAGTTAAACGGTTTTATTGAAAACAACACTTACATGAAGTAATAATAATACGAAAATCTAGAAAATAATTAGGTAGGTCCTAGGTACTAGTCGTCACAATCCTCATCAATCTAGGGCGTTGATCACGCAACTAAATAACAGCGTTGGACGCGTCAAATTTATAGTCATATATAAAACCAACTGCACCTTAATAAGGTTATGCCATGCCTCACATTTTTAGAAATCTTACGCGTCCAACCCTTTTATTTATTTGTCTGATCAACGCCATAGATTGATGGAGACTGATTGGACTGGTACCTAGGACCTACCCAATTATTTTCTAGCTTTTAGTATTATTATTATTTCATGTAAGTATTGTTTCCAATAAAACCGTTTAACTAAAAAATTTTTTTAAATATTTTATTTTTGTAATAGAATAAAAAAACTAAATGAGCTTACCTGAAAGGCACGCTTACGTGAATAGTACAATACAGTTTTTTGGAATAAAAAAAATATATTTTGTTTTTAAGTTAACTTAATTGATATGACAGGGGTGAAGGAATTACTATTCATAGAAAAAAGGAGTGAAACTACAATTAACTAAAACCAAAGACAATTTTTAAGATGAAATAAGTGTTGCTTTTTCGTGTATTTAGTTGGTTACAATATTACAAAAAGTGTAATTATAGTTGCAACAATTCGATACAGGATTTACTTAAAAAACTTAAAAAGAGAACGAAAAAGCTGTGTTAGATATTAAAGATAAAACACACTGAATTTCAAATACGAATAATTTGCAGCAAATCCATAGCCATAAAAGCTCATAATTTAAAAAGCAATGTGTGCTGAAATACCGGTTTCGCAGAGTCCTTAAATGATCACCGAAGGGTTCCGAAATAATACCAAAATAGTCCCGAAATGATCCCGACGGGATCCGGGACAAATCCCGAAAACCTTCCAAGAAAGTCCCGAAATTACCCTGACGTAATCCAGGGCGGATCCCGAAAACCATCCATAAATGATGCCGGAATGGTCCCCAAAATGAACCCGAAAAAGTCCCGGAATTACCCTAACGGGGTCCCGAAAATCATACAGTAATTTTCCAAGAAGAGAATCTCATGAAAATGTTTCTGTACGGACATAGAGTGCTCCAGCGAAACAGCACGGTTGAAAAAAGTTCTAACAAGGGGAAACAGTCCAGGGACTAATAAAGAAAGAGAACGGGGAATGGTAACGTAATAGTGAGGAATCCCTTGAGGTGCTTTTTGACACACATTTCCCATCGGAGACGGTTCAGAAGAGCCAGCAGACATCACTCACACTTCGATCACGGAGCGGGTAGTGCCGGGCTTGGTGATCAATACCAAGATCGAATGGGCAGTGAAGACGTTTTCTAAGTTTAAATCGCCGGGCCCAGATGGTATATTCTCGGTCGTGCTACAAGTTTCAAGTATGGCGTTCGTGGAATGGCTTAAAATAATATTCGATGGGTGCATAAGGCTGAATCATGTGCCGCACTCTTGAAGAACTGCTCGTGTAGCTTTCCTACCAAAGGCGGGGAAGATAGGTCACGTGTATCCCAAAGACTATAGACCCATCAGGTTAACATAATTTCTGCTTAAAACCTTTGAGAGGCTGATAGATGTGTATATAAAGTCCAACGTGGATGAAAAGCTGCTCTCCACAACACAGCATGTGTACACCAAAGGCAATTCGGTAGACACCGCATTGCATTGGGTGGTAATAAGTATAGAGAAATCTCTGGAATATAAGGGACTTGCTCTAGGAGTCTTCTTAGACATTGCCGGGACTTTCAATAATGTTTCTAAATGGGCGATTATGGATGGTCTTAATTACATTAAAGTACATCCAGCCTTAAATTGCAGGAAAATTACATCACAGTGGGGATTGTACGAGGCCACGAAGTCAGTGGACAGGGGCGCGCCGCAGGGAGAGGTGCTATCACCTCTGCTGTGGACGCTGGTCATCAACCAACTGCTCAGGCGATTCGATGAGGGACCCGTAAAACTTACGGCTTACGCAGATGATGTTGCAATTGTCATAAGTGGAAACTGCCTTCCAACGATTAGTTCTTTGATGGATCGGGCGCTTGTGGATATTTATACCTGGACATCTAATGTCGGGTTGAGCGGCGGATATGGTCTTGTTTAGAAAGAGGTACAAGGTCCCAAATTGGACCAGGCCTAAGTTAGGAGTGGTGACCTTACAGGAGAAACCTTGCACAAAATATCTAGGAATCAGCCTAGACAGTAAGCTGTCATGGAGCTCAACGTGGACGAGAGGGTGAAGAAGGCCTCAACGGCACTTTATGCGTGCAAAAGAATGCTGGGGTGTACGTGGGGCCTATCGCCCTCTCTTTCTCATTGGGTTTTACAGCGATTGTAAGCCCTATTCTATACTACGGAGTTCTTGTTTGGTGGAAAACCACACAAAAAACAACATACCTCAAAAAATTTTAGGGGGTGTGCAGACTATCGATGCTTAGCATTACGGGAGCCCTGAAAACAACCCCGACAGCTGCACTGTATGCCTTTCTGTACATTGCACCTGTAGACCTGGTAGCAAAGAACATAGCATTAACAACTGCAACCAGGCTCGGTGCCTTGGGGCACGTTGAGCGCCGACCATATGGCCATAGTAGTATAGCGTCATCAATCACAAGACGAACAGACTACCTGATTCCCTATCTGCGCTTCGATGGAGATCTTAAGGCCACAATAGGGGTGGACGGTTGGCGCAAGGGTGCTCAAATGGCGGACGAGGCGATACATGTGCACACCGATGGTTCCAAAGTAGTGGAAGGAGTAGGGTCTGCGGAATACTGTGCTGATCCGGAAATAAGCAGATCCTACATGCTGCCGGATTACTGTAGCGTTTTCCAAGCGAAAATATTAGCCGTAACAAATACAGTAGAAACCCTGGAAGAGAATAGCTTAAGCTGCAACCGTGTTTACTTTTATATTGACAGTCAAGCAGCAATTAAGGCAATAATCTCGCATATCACAGCATCTAAATGCGTGTTACATTGTAAGCAGTCTCTGGAGAGAATCGGGACAGGGAGAAGCATACATCTATATTGGGTTCCAGGGCATATGGGAATAGATGGTAATGAAAAAGCGGATGAACTAGCTAAAAAGGGGGCATCCCTTGAAGCTTGCTCCTTAGAGGTCCCAATAACACTGGGCAAGATTAAGCTATGGCGAGAGGCGCACATGATCGACCAAGCGGGAAAGGCGTGGGTTGAAGCGCGGGGCTGTAAAGTGTCGAAGATTATGTGTAGGTCTTACAAACTAAGACTAACAAAGTTGCTTCTATCATTAAAAAGAGAGGACTGTAGACTCATGACGGTTATTTTGACTGGACACTGCCTTCTGGCGTCACATGCCTTTAAATTAGGCTTGGTCAGGGATAGCAGATGCAGGAAGTGCGGGCTGCAGGAGGAAACGATCGAGCACGTTCTGTGCTCTTTCCCTGCACTTGCCAGGCTAACACTCCAGCTATTAGGAGTGATACAGTTGTCAGATCTAGAAGCAGCAAGTGGCTTAAGTCCTAGGACGCTTCTAGTGTTTGCCAAGAGGATGGAGTTATTTTATAACATAGGTACTGGTTTTTGATAGGGGTTTTCAGTTTGGTCGTTAAAACAAACTTCTGGTAATACTACGGACTCAATCAGTCTATGTGAGGTGCTCATGGACCGGCCAGTTCAACCTAACCTAACCTTTCCCGGAAGGGTTCCGAAAAAGGCCATGAAATTACCCTGACGGGATCCTGCACAGATCTCGAAAACCATCCAGAAATGGTGCAAGGGTCCTCAAATTATCCTGAAATAGTCTAAAAAAATTCTCGAAATTACTTGGACGGGATCCCGGACGGATCCCGAAATCCATACAGAAACGATACCGGAAGAACCCCAAATGATCCCGAAAAAGTGCTGAAATAACCCTGACGGGATCCCGAAAAACATCAAGAAATGATACAGAAAGGATCCCCAAATGATCGCGGAATAGTACCAAAAATGTTCCGAAATGAACCTGATGGGAGCCCGAAAGCCATCCAGAAGTGATCCTCGAAGGATCACCAAATGATCCCAGAATAGTCCCGAAAAATGGCAAAATAACTCCGACAGGATCCCGGACAGATCCCGGAAGAGTCCCAAAATGATCCCGAAATAGTCCCGAAAAAGTGCTATCTTTTGTATACTGCCATAAAACCAAATTAAATACGGAAAAGCACACATAGCTTATTAAGTTATGTTTGTTCGCAAACTATTATGTGATCTACTTTATACTGCCATAAAACCAGATTAAATACGGAAAAGCACACATAACTTATTAAGTTATGTTTGTTCGCAAACTAATTATGTGATCTAATTTATACTGCCATAAAACCAGATTAAATACGGAAAAGAACACATACTCCAATTATTAAGTTATATTTGTTCGCAAACTAATTATGGGATCTATTGTATACTGCCATAAAACAAGATTAATTGCGGAAAGGCACACATACCCCAGTTATTAAGTTATATTTGTTCGTAAGCGAAATATGTGATCTTTTGTATACTGCCATAAAACCAGATTAAATACGGAAAGGCACACATACCCCACTTATTAAGTTATATTTATTCGCAAACTAATTATGTGATCTACTTTATACTGCCATAAAACCAGATTAAATATGAAAAGGCACACATACCCCACTTATTAAGCTATATTTATTCGCAAACTAATTATGTGATCTACTTTATACTGCCATAAAACCAGATTAAATACGGAAAAGCACACATACTCCACTTATTAAGTTATATTTGTTCGCAAACTAATTATGTGATCTATTGTATACTGCCATAAAACAAGATTAAATACGGAAAGGCACACATACCCCAGTTATTAAGTTATATTTGTTCGTAAGCTAAATATGTGATCTTTTGTATACTACCATAAAGCCATATTAAATACGGAAAGGCACACATACCCCACTTATTAAGTTATATTTGTTCGCAAACTAATTATGTGATCTATTGTATACTGCCATAAAACCAGATTAAATACGGAAAGGCACACATACCCCACTTATTAAGTTATATTTGTTCGCAAACTAATTATGTGATCTACTTTATACTGCCATAAAACCAGATTAAATACGGAAAAGCACACATAACTTATTAAGTTATGTTTGCTCGCAAACTAGTTATAGTGATCTACTTTATACTGCCATAAAACCAGATTAAATACGGAAAAGCACACGTACTCCACTTATTAAGTTATATTTGTTTGCAAACTATTTATGTGATCTATTGTATACTGCCATAAAACCAGATTAAATACGGAAAGGCACACATACCCCACTTAGTAAGTTATATTTATTCGCAAACTTATTATGTGATCTACTTTATACTGCCATAAAACCAGATTAAATACGGAAAAGCACACATAACTTATTAAGTTATGTTTGTTCGCAAACTAGTTATGTGATCTACTTTATACTGCCATAAAACCAGATTAAATACGGAAAAGTACACGTACTCCACTTATTAAGTTATATTTGTTTGCGAACTATTTATGTGATCTATTGTATACTGCCATAAAACCAGATTAAATACGGAAAAGCACACATACTCCACTTATTAAGTTATATTTGTTTGCAAACTATTTATGTGATCTATTGTATACTGCCATAAAACCAGATTAAATACGGAAAGGCACACATACCCCACTTAGCAAGTTATATTTATTTGCAAACCAATTATGCGATCTGTTGTATACTGCCATAAAACCAGATTAAATACGGAAAGGCACACATACCCCACTTATTAAGTTATATTTGTTCGCAAACTAATTATGTGATCTACTTTATCCTGCTATAAAACCAGATTAAATACGGAAAAGCACACATAACTTATTAAGCTATGTTTTTTCGCAAACTAGTTATGTGATCTACTTTATACTGCCATAAAACCAGATTAAATACGGAAAAGCACACATACTCCACTTATTAAGTAATATTTGTTCGCAAACTAATTATGCGATCTATTGTATACTGCCATAAAACCAGATTAAATACGGAAAGGCACACATACCCCACTTATTAAGTTATATTTGTTCGCAAACTAATTATGTGATCTACTTTATCCTGCTATAAAACCAGATTAAATACGGAAAAGCACACATAACTTATTAAGTTATGTTTGTTCGCAAACTAGTTATGTGATCTACTTTATACTGCCATAAACCCAGATTAAATACGGAAAAGCACACAAACCCCACTTATTAAGTTATATTTATTCGCAAACTAATTATGTGATCTACTTTATACTGCCATAAAACCAGATTAAATACGGAAAAGCACACATACTCCACTTATTAAGTTATATTTGTTCGCAAACTAATTATGTGATCTACTTTATACTGCCATAAAACCAGATTAAATACGGAAAGGCACACATAACTTATTAAGTTATGTTTGTTCGCAAACTAGATATGTGATCTGCTTTATACTGCCATAAAACCAGATTAAATACGGAAAAGCACACATACTCCACTTATTAAGTTATATTTGTTCGCAAACTAATTATGTGATCTACTTTATACTGCCATAAAACCAGATTAAATACGGAAAAGCACACATAACTTATTAAGTTATGTTTGTTCGCAAACTAGATATGTGATCTGCTTTATACTGCCATAAAACCAGATTAAATACGGAAAAGCACACATAATCCACTTATTAAGTTATATTTGTTCGCAAACTAGTTATGTGATCTACTTTATACTGCCATAAAACCAGATTAAATACGGAAAAGCACACATACTCCACTTATTAAGTTATATTTGTTCGCAAACTAATTATGCGATCTATTGTATACTGCCATAACACCAGATTAAATACGGAAAGGCACACATACCCCACTTATTAAGTTATATTTGTTCGCAAACTAATTATGTGATCTACTTTATACTGCCATAAAACCAGATTAAATACGGAAAGGTACACATAACTTATTAAGCTATGTTTGTTCGCAAACTAGTTATGTGATCTACTTTATACTGCCATAAACCCAGATTAAATACGGAAAAGCACACATACCCCACTTATTAAGTTATATTTATTCGCAAACTAATTATGTGATCTACTTTATACTGCCATAAAACCAGATTAAATACGGAAAAGCACACATACTCCACTTATTAAGTTATATTTGTTCGCAAACTAATTATGTGATCTACTTTATACTGCCATAAAACCAGATTAAATACGGAAAGGCACACATAACTTATTAAGTTATGTTTGTTCGCAAACTAGATATGTGATCTGCTTTATACTGCCATAAAACCAGATTAAATACGGAAAAGCACACATAATCCACTTATTAAGTTATATTTGTTCGCAAACTAGTTATGTGATCTACTTTATACTGCCATAAAACCAGATTATATACGGAAAAGCACACATACTCCACTTATTAAGTTATATTTGTTCGCAAACTAATTATGCGATCTATTGTATACTGCCATAACACCAGATTAAATACGGAAAGGCACACATATCCCACTTAGTAAGTTATATTTGTTCGCAAACTAATTATGTAATCTATTGTATACTGCCATAAAACAAGATTAAATACGGAAAGGCACACATACCCCAGTTATTAAGTTATATTTGTTCGTAAGCTAAATATGTGATCTTTTGTATACTACCATAACACCATATTAAATACGCAAAGGCACACATACCCCACTTATTAAGTTATATTTATTCGCAAACTTATTATGTGATCTACTTTATACTGCCATAAAACCAGATTAAATACGGAAAAGCACACATAACTTATTAAGTTATGTTTGTTCGCAAACTAGTTATGTGATCTACTTTATACTGCCATAAAACCAGATTAAATACGGAAAAGCAAACGTACTCCACTTATTAAGTTATATTTGTTTGCAAACTATTTATGTGATCTATTTTATACTGTCATAAAACCAGATTAAATACGGAAAAGCACACATACTCCACTTATTAAGTTATATTTGTTTGCAAACTATTTATGTGATCTATTGTATACTGCCATAAAACCAGATTAAATACGGAAAGGCACACATACCCCACTTAGTAAGTTATATTTGTTCGCAAACTAATTATGCGATCTATTGTATACTGCCATAAAACCAGATTAAATACGGAAAGGCACACATACCCCACTTATTAAGTTATATTTGTTCGCAAACTAATTATGTGATCTACTTTATCCTGCTATAAAACCAGATTAAATACGGAAAAGCACACATAACTTATTAAGCTATGTCTGTTCGCAAACTAGTTATGTGATCTACTTTATACTGCCATAAAACCAGATTAAATACGGAAAAGCACACATACTCCACTTATTAAGTTATATTTGTTCGCAAACTAATTATGCGATCTATTGTATACTGCCATAAAACCAGATTAAATACGGAAAGGCACACATACCCCACTTATTAAGTTATATTTGTTCGCAAACTAATTATGTGATCTACTTTATCCTGCTATAAAACCAGATTAAATACGGAAAAGCACACATAGCATATTAAGCTATGTCTGTTCGCAAACTAGTTATGTGATCTACTTTATACTGTCCTAAAACCAGATTAAATACGGAGAAGCACACATACTCCACTTATTAAGTTACATTTGTTCGCAAACTAATTATGTGATCTACTTTATCCTGCTATAAAACCAGATTAAATACGGAAAAGCACACATAACTTATTAAGCTATGTCTGTTCGCAAACTAGTTATGTGATCTACTTTATACTGCCATAAAACCAGATTAAATACGGAAAAGCACACATACTCCACTTATTAAGTTACATTTGTTCGCAAACTAATTATGTGATCTATTGTATACTGCCATAAAACCAGATTAAATACGGAAAGGCACACATACCCCACTTATTAAGTTATATTTGTTCGCAAACTAATTATGTGATCTATTGTATACTGCCATAAAACAAGATTAAATGCGGAAAGGCACACATACCCCAGTTATTAAGTTATATTTATTCGTAAGCTAAATATGTGATATTTTGTATACTGCCATAAACCCAGATTAAATACGGAAAAACACACATACCCCACTTATTAAGTTATATTTATTCGCAAACTAATTATGTGATCTACTTTATACTGCCATAAAACCAGATTAAATACGGAAAAGCACACATACTCCACTTATTAAGTTATATTTGTTCGCAAACTATTTATGTGATCTATTGTATACTGCCATAAAACCAGATTAAATACGGAAAGGCACACATACTCCACTTATTAAGTTGTATTTGTTCGCAAACTATTTATGTGATCTATTGTATACTGCCATAAAACCAGATTAAATACGGAAAGGCACACACACCCCACTTATTAAGTTATGTTTGTTCGCAAACTAGTTATGTGATCTGCTTTATACTGCCATAAAACCAGATTAAATACGGAAAAGTACACATAACTTATTAAGTTATGTTTGTTCGCAAACTAGATATGTGATCTGCTTTATACTGCCATAAAACCAGATTAAATACGCAAAGCACACATACTCCACTTATTAAGTTATATTTGTTCGCAAACTATTTATGTGATCTATTGTATACTGCCATAAAACCAGATTAAATACGGAAAGGCACACATACCCCACTTATTAAGTTATATTTGTTCGCAAAGTAATTATGTGATCTATTGTATACTGCCATAAAACAAGATTAAATACGGAAAGGCACACATACCCCAGTTATTAAGTTATATTTGTTCGTAAGCTAAATATGTGATCTTTTGTATACTGCCATAAAACCAGATTAAATACGGAAAGGCACACATACCCCACTTATTAAGTTATATTTATTCGCAAACTAATTATGTGATCTACTTTATACTGCCATAAAACCAGATTAAATACGGAAAAGCACACATACGCCACTTATTAAGTTATATTTGTTCGCAAACTAATTATGTGATCTATTGTATACTGCCATAAAACCAGATTAAATACGGAAAGGCACACATACCCCACTTATTAAGTTATATTTGTTCGCAAACTAATTATGTGATCTATTGTATACTGCCATAAAGCCAGATTAAATACGGAAAAGCACACATACGCCACTTATTAAGTTATATTTGTTCGCAAACTAATTATGTGATCTATTGTATACTGCCATAAAACCAGATTAAATACGGAAAAGCACACATACGCCACTTATTAAGTTATATTTGTTCGCAAACTAATTATGTGATCTACTTTATACTGCCATAAAACCAGATTAAATACGTAAACGCACACATACTCCACTTATTAAGTTATATTTGTTCGCAAACTAATTATGTGATCTATTGTATACTGCCATAAAACCAGATTAAATACGGAAAAGCACACATACCCCGAAAAAGTCCCGAAATTACCCTGACGGGATCCTGGACTGATCCCGAAAACCATCCAGAAATGATGCCGGAAGAACCCAAATGATCCCGAAAAAGTGCCGAAATAACCTAGACGGGATCCCGAAACCCATCCAGAAATGATACAGGAAAAATCTTCACATGATTCTGGAATAGTTCCAAAAATGTTCCAAAATGGCCCTGACGGGATCACGGATGGATGCTGAAATCATCTCAGAAGGGTCCCCAAATGATCTTGAAATAGTCCAGAAAAAGTCACGAAATTATCCCGATATAATCCCGGACGGATCGCAGGAGCCATCCAGATATTATCCCTAAAGAGTCTCCGAATGATCCGAAAATTACCCTGACGGGATCTCAGATGGATCCCGAAAACTTTCCAGAAATGATCGCGAAAGTCTCGAAATTACCCTGACATAATCCAGAAAAAGTTCCGAAATTACCCCGACGGGATGCCGGACGGATCCCGAAAACTACCCAGAAATGATCCTGGAAAGTCCCAAAATGATACCGAAGGAGTCCCGAAAAAATCCCGATATAACCCCGACTCCCGGACAGATCGCGAAAATCATCCAGAAATGATACCGGAAGGGTATGATCCCGAAATAGTCCGAAAACTCCGGATATAACTCCGACTGGATGCCGGACGGATCCCGAAAACAATCCAGAAATGACCCCGTAAAAGTCCCAAAATGACCCTGACATAGTCCCTAAGAACTCCCGATATAACTCCGATGGGATGCCAGACGGATCCCGAAAACTATCCAGAAATGGTCCTGAAAATGTGGCGAAATAACTTTGACGGGGTCAGGAAAGTCATCCAGGAATCATACAGCATCCCGGACGGGTTCCCGGACGTATCCCGAAAATTATTCGGAAGTTATCCCGGAAGGGTCCCAAAATGATCCCGAAATAGTCCCGAAATAACCCCGACAGGATGCCGGACGGATCCCGAAAAGCATCCAGAAATGATCCCGTAAAAGTCCCAAAATGACCCTGACATATTTCAGAAAAAGTTCCGGAATTACCTCGACGGGATGCCGGACGGATCCCGAAAAGTACTCAGAAATGATACTGGAAGGTCCGAAAATGATACCGAAATAGTCCCGAAAAAGTCCGGTTTGACCCCGACGGGATCCCGGACGGATGCCGAAAACCATCCAGAATTGATCCCAGAAGGGTACGAAAATTATCCCGAAATAGTCCATAACAATTCCACAAATTACCCCGATGGGATGCCGGACGGATCCCGAAATCCATCCAGAAATTATCCCGAAATAGTTCCGAAAGGATCCCCATATGATCCCGGAATAGTGAGGAAACGGATGGTGTGACTGCTCATTTTGTAAGCCCTCGACTTATTTGACTGACCTATTGAGTTTGTAATATTGGTGAAGGTCAGTAAACGTAAAGTTATAATGTGTAAAAATTATTAAAAAGTTATTGTTGGAAGGACCTCTCTGAAGTTGGCAAGACAACTTTTACGTGGAAAAAAATTACCTATTGGGAAAACTGCTGTGAATTTGCCGTAGTTTATCCGTGAAAGAAAAAAATTTGCCGTGGTCATATTTTAGAAAATCACCTTAGAGACCAGTTAAGTATTACGGGTTCCTCATCGAATCGCCTGAGCAGTTGGTTGATGACCAGCGTCCACAGCAGAGGTGATAGCACCCCTCCCTGCGGCGTGCCCCTGTCCACTAATTTCGTGGCCTCGTACAATCCCCATTGTGATGTCATCTTCCTGCATTTTAACATGCAGCCGATCCATATGGTTAAGGCTGGATGTACTTTAATGTAATTAAGACCATCCATCCCCGGAAGACTCCTAGAGCATATCTCTTAATATTCCAGGGATTTCTCTATGCTTATGACCACCCTATGCAATGCGGTGTCTACCGACTTGCTTTTGGTGTATGCATGTTGTGTTGTGGAGAGCAGCTTTTCATCCGCATTGGACTTTATGTACATATCTCTCAGACTTTCAAACGTTTTGAGCAGAAATGACGTTAAACTAATGGGTCTGTAGTCTTTGGGATACACGTGACCGATCTTCCCCGCCTTTGGCAGGAAAGCTACACGAGCAGTTCTCCAAGAGTGCGGTACATGATTTGGTCTTATGCACCCATCGAATATTATTTTTAGCCATTCCACGAACGCACTACTTGAAACTTGAAGCATCGCCGGAAATACACCATCTGGGCCCGGCGTTTTAAACTTAGAAAACATCCTCTCTGCCAATTCGATCTTGGTATCGGTCGCCAAGCCCGGCACTACCCGCTCCGTGATCAAAGTGTGAGTGCTGTCTGCTGGCTCTTCTAAACCATCTCCCGATGGGAAATGTGTATGGAAAAGCACCTCAAGGGATTCCTCACTATTACGTGACCATTCTCCGATCTCTTTCTTTATTAGTACGTCGACTATGTTTCCCCTTGCTAGGACTTTTTCAACCGAGCTGTTTCGCTGGAGCACTCTACGTCCGTACAGAAACTTTTCCATGAGATTCTCTTCGCCCTGGAAATTCCACGCTTGTAGATCCTCAATAGATCCCTGTACTCGTCCCGACACGCTTCGCTTCCACGGTCTTTGCTAGCTTAACCATTTATTTTGCCTGTTTTCTTAGAAGACTCAGCTCATTGCTGCGCCATGGCGGCTTTGCTTTTCCCCTGAATCTTCTTAGAGGGCAAGCTTTGTTACACGCAGTCATAAGCGTTCTTGTTAGGAATTCATTAGAGTCCTCCAGTTCCTCCACGTTGGCAACCTCTTTGGGTTGTCCCAGTTTTGTTTCTACCTATTTCTGGAATTTATTCCAGTTAGTTGATCTATGGTTTCCAAAGATTCCTCCCTTCTCTACCCTCTTTAGGGGGATGCTGAGGCTGATATACGCATGGTCGGAGAATGATGGTCTATCCAGAACCATCCAATCATATCTTGATATATCACGCTCGGAGCTCAATGTAATATCCAAAACATTGCTGGATGTTGGACCAATGAATGTAGGGATATTTCCCCTGTTGGCTATCTGCAAATTGGTTTCCAGGATATAACAAAATAGAGATTCGCCTCTCTCGTTCGTATCTGCTCCTCCCCACGCATTGTGGTGCGCATTTGCATCCGTGCCTATGACCAACCGCCCTTTGCGCCCTTCGTCCTGTACTAGCCTCTTGCATTCCATCGGCGGAACTTCCGTAGCGTAGGCCATGGCCCCACTTTTAGTAAAAACGATTCCACATTGTGCCCCCATGTTTAAAGCACCATTATTTCACTTAAGTAAACTACGTTCCATTTCTACTTCAGCAAAACTGCATATTTAACCCATCCACAAATTCATCTCACTTGCATCCTAATCGATTTTCTATCCCTTACAAATACTTTCGTAACCGCTAATGCAACAAACATATGTAGTATCCCAATAAACATCTTTGTCATTTCTAAGTTGGAGATACATTTGAGAATCAGTCCATTTCTCACATTTCAAACGTTAGTTTTCATATGCATATCAAATAACCGTTAATATCATTCTCAAGCTAAAAGGCACATTTTTAATATGGAATTTTTCTTTATTTTCAAATTGAGAATTTTTGGATTCTCAACTTTTTCTCAAACGAGAATGAAGCGGAGCGAAATGGAATCCACTGTTGTGCCACTTTCGTTAAGTAAATTTATTGTTTGTCTCACTTCGCCTTTAACTCGCTTAGATATATGCATAAATTAGTACAATACCACTTAATACTGTTAAAATGTATAAATACTTCCTTATTTTTTCACTTTATGTCCAACTTCACTCAATAAAATCGCTTGTTTATATTTCCAGCCGAAATATGCAAATTAGACATCGATGAATTATCAAGGGCACTATCGACGACACTATCGATAACATTGATGTAAAATAAGCATGTTGTACTATGTTTTATTTTATTTTTGGGCTTCATGAACACTTATTATATACTTTATCATTTGGCGCAAAAAGTATTCACTATTATTAGCGAAAATGTTCCATGATATCGATGGTTTTCAACCAGAATGGAACAAAATGCAAGTATATCTCAAACCATTCTGAAGTTGAAGAACAACATTTGAGAAATAGTTGAGAGAATATTTAGCTTCAAGTGATTAATAATGCTGAATATCAAACTGAGAATTAATGTTTTCTCAAACATTTGAGAGAAAAAAAATTTCAAGTATGTCTCAAATTATTCTCAACTTGAAGATCGACGTTTGAGAAAAAGTCGAGAAAATATTTTGTTTCAAATGATAAATAATATTGAATATCAAACTGAGAGTCAATGTTTTTCTCTAACATTTGAGATTTTTGTTTTCAGTGTTTGTTGGGATAAAATTGTTAGCTACAGCAACTATTAGAAAGCAACAATCTCATTATTTGTCAATATGTATTTTCACATTTCCTTTAACTTGCTCAATTTTATTCTACAGTCTCATTTTAAACAAATAATCCATATGCGGTTGCTTTTGTTTCGCTTTACTATTCGTTTTTCGATTGCTATTGCCTGTATTCTTCCTGCCACAAAACAACGCACATTCAATTTCAATTAACTCTTTGTTGCAATAACAATAATAATATTATACAAAAAAGTGCAAAAAACAATGCTATTAAACACAAAAACAATCTCTTGTAGAATCTCAAATGACATGAAAACTTGAATACTCCGAGCAACAATAGAAAATGCGATAACAACAACAAATAAAAATGTTAGATTGAAAAAAGCTGTGCTAATACTCGTTTTGTATGCATTGCCTGCTGTCAGCAATGCAATCTGTGTATGTATGTGTGCGGTAGATTTTTGTTTTCAATTTTATATGTATAACTTTTGAATTGATTTTTATCCTTTGTAGTTGTTTGGCAATTGTTGCTTTAACGTTTTCTCAAATATTATTTTCTCTATTTTCTGTTTTTCTTTTTACACTCAAATCTTACGCCACTTATCTCTTATCTTGTATTGTTCATCCAGTTGCTATTTCTTATTTTTTTTTTTTTCAATTTTATCTTCTTTTATTTATTAACTTTATTTATTTTTAGTCACCGTCTAATTGCGCAAATTTGTCACTGTTGACTTCTTTGTTCGCGCTTTAACTTGCAACCGATTGCAATCTTCTCAACTTTATCTAATGAGTTAGCAAATATTTATGTTTGTATGTTGCTAGCGTCAACAATAGCCAACCAGTCTGTCTGTGTAAGCGCTTACAATGGCGTCGCTGCCTTAGTTTTATGGTTAATTAGGTAATAAATTATGACTGCAAACAAAAAAAACTAGAAATAGAAAACCAAAATTTTGTGTTCTCTCATTAATGTCAGTTGGTTTTGTGTTGGCTGATTGCCTCATAAAGCCGTATTCCGCTGTTCATTATAATAAATGGATACGAATAAATTTTTGTGGGACAAAACAAAAACTGAAAAGCTTTACTTGAAAATTTATGAGCTGCATAAAATTATAGAAAAATTTTGTTCAGTTAAATATGTCTTGAAAGCATTTCGATCTTTGTAATGAGAAACCTGGTTTAAAATAAGGAAGGAACGAAATAAAAGATTAGAAGGTTTGGTTGGGTTGACAGGGCGTACATGGGAAGTTTCGCACAATTTCACTTGGAAGCGGTTTGTGCCTTATGAATGCGCTCGGTAAATGTCGGGTGGAGACATATTCAGTCAGCCCACTACCTCTAAGTATTCAATCCTTAGAAAACCAATTGTTAAGTTCCAACCCAGTGCATTCAGAATCCTGAGTCGTCTTATTTGCAGTTCTGGGAATCGAGAGAGAGAATGATGGATCGACTCTTTTTTGGGACTCAAGTGGTTGATATGGGCAACTCATGGCTTCCTTAACCCAATTTTCAACCTTACCCACACGAAGCGAAGCCTGTTACAAATATGCATGTATCATGCACATATTTAAGAGGGGAGGCTCTGGCGATCCCTATTTCCTCATAAAACTAAAGGGCGGGAGGCGTCATGACCTAGAGGGTTCAATGTAGTCATAATCAATCGTTACCGAAAAGGTCGGCCTAGTACCTTAATGGTGCCTGTTATCGAAACGTACCGGATCTATATCCGGCAAAGAACCACCAACATCTATAACATTGCCCAAAATATTCGCTTGTTGAAGCATCGTTGGAATAGCACAGTGACCTTTAATTACTCCCATAAGTACTCTGACTGCATACTTACGTTTTTAGTTTGAGGGAGAGGCTTTATAAACATGGTCATAAAGGCCTGAAGAGTCCAAAACCATCCCGGCGGTTCTGCAGCAAGTTCATTTCCCTCAGAGTGCATTTAGCGACTTAATTTACGAAGTTTTTAGACAAATTTATTTGGATTCTTACCAAATTAAACATCGCTGATATTATAGCTATTTCGACCCTTTCAAATGTTTTCTTTAGACATCTTGGTGTTTTTGGATATCTAATTACACTCTCTCAAATTAATCTCTTAAATGAAGGTTGTAGTGCATCGAGGCCTATTAATGAGCGCCTAGGTGGTGAGAGTGAATTTTCCAATACAAATTAGATGCTCCTTGCATCATTCTAAGGCAGCTAACTGTGGCAAGAGCTGTAATTGGGTCTGTGATTCCTCTTTTTAGTAAGAGTGATTTTGAGCGAGACGCAGATAACTGTATAGTGAGTCACAGCGGTTCATTACAAGCTGTGCATGCGATTAACTGTGAGACTTCAGTAGCGCCATCTACTTCTCGGCAGCTGTACACATCACTAGCTCTTTGCTTGATGTTGACGACACAGCTAATTGTTCTGGTGATGAAAACAGTCCGGTAAGCGTGGCTTTGCACAAGGCGAATATGCTCTCATAGCCTGCCGATGTAACTCACTATGATACTTCATTCGCTGTAGAAGGGATTACGAGTATCTTCCAATTTATATGTGCGATTTAGAATAGGTAAGGTTGAGATGACTGCTACATAAGGATCTTACTTGAACTACGATACTATAACTGGGTCTTCAACTAGAACAGAGGCCTAGAGTCGAACGTAAACTAGAACACAGACAGAAAATGAAACAGAGGACGAAAGTGAAATCAAGAAGAGAGAACGAAGGATGAGCCGATAGGATGAAAAACGGAGCCACAACAGGAGAGGAAAGAGCAATATAATCGGAACGTGGAATAAGTACTAGAGCAGAGGTCGAAAGTGGAACTGAAACTGGAATAGGAGCCGAAAGTTATACCGAGATTGGACCGATGTCTAAAACAGGAATCCGTACCGGACGAAAAATGAACCAAAAATCTAACAGATCCGGGAAGTGGACACAACTGTTACAGTTTTGCTGAAGTTGAACCAAAATAAGAGTAGCGGCCGAGTGTGGTGCTAAAAGAGGAGAAGGCCGAATGTGTAACTGAAACTGGGAACAAATTCAGACCAAAACAGAAAGTTGAAACCGAAACAGAAATTCGAACTAAGATCAAACTCGGAATTGTATTGGATACCGCAATCAGTAGCTTTGGGGAGCCGAAACTGGAGCATAGACGAAAACCGCATTTGGAGTCGGTGTCAAATGACAACGGAGGTAGAACTAAAACAGGGACCCAAAGAGTAACCGCAAGCCGCAAGCAGTATAAGGAGTTCAGGATTAATTTCTCTCCTCCGTAATAAGAAAAAAGAAAGTTCAATTTGACTAAATTAAAATAATTTCACCCCTTCCAAACATTAAATTTTGTTATTGGACCTAAGACGCACTCATCAGTTTCCCTTAAAGACCGAAATAGCGCAACGTTCATTCAAGGATTACCTCTGAACTCATCTCATACTTATCAATTATAAATACGGGTAATTGCATGCATTTGTAGCTGCCACAGCTGGCACAGCTATTATAGCATTTTCTTTTCTGAAATAAATTGTTGCCTAAGTAAATGGTAAAGCCTTAATAGAGCTATTCCTACCCCAGAAAATGTTCAACGTTTATAGTGCATGTAAGGAACAGTATCTGGGCGACAGAGCTTTGCTAGGCAATCTTCGAGTATGCCGCATAACATACTTTGTTCTACATGTCATCACTAATCAAGCTCTACTTTTTTTATATGTACATATATTATATATTTTTACTTACCCATATTTGATTTTCTTAAAAATAGGTTTCAAAAACATATCAAACACTAACTGCAAAATGAACTGGAATGAAAAATTTGAAATGGGTAATTCCAGCCTATAGTGGATTGTTATGACAATTATCTGTTGGTAAGTAGTTAAATGGTTAGATGTCGTTTTCAAATAGAACATATGCCTCTAGTGTTCAACGGTAGCAAATTACCATGATGAGATATCTTTTTGCTATGGTGAGAAATCTTTCTAATAGTAATCTGTGAGAAATTACAATTATTCATTTCATATTTGCCAAAAATATGCATTTAAATATGTATATTTTGTTAGAATTTGCCACGGTGCCTTGATATTGCATTTCAATTTTATTAGCGTGTGTGAAATTAAGAAAATTAAGTCGAATCATGTGTACGATTTTTTACGAATATTTTTAACTTTAATGTTCTCCTTTAAAGCTTTAATAGAATATAAGTAAGTAGAGTACTATTTCGTCTAACTACCCCAACCCTAAATGGCAACCCTATTCAAAAATGTCCCCATTGTAATGCGGAGTGAAATACCTTTCGTTTGATACCCATATCGGCATATCTGTCTCATGCAATTTTTTTTTATTTCTAATAGGTGGCAACCCTAAATGGCAACCATACTCAAAAATGTCCCTATTATAATGCGGAGTGAAATACCTTTCGTTTGATACCCATATCGGCATATCTCATGCATTTTTTTTTCGAATAAGTGGCAACCCTAAATGGCAACCCTACTCAAAAATGTGCCTATTGTAAGGCGGAGTGAAATACCTTTCGTTTGATACCCATATCGGCATTTCTCATTTTTTTTTAATTTCGAATAGGTGGCAATCTTGTGAAACATTCTGAATGGCAAAACCTAGGTAGAAAGTCTTAGAAGATGATACATTATCTCCATGCCAAATTTCAATTAAATCTGTTGAGCCGTTCCCGAGGTCGTTCGGCTATACAAACATACAGATATACGGATATACAAGAATTGCTCGTTTAAAGTTATAAGATAAATGGCTACCCCGTGTATTAGCTGATTTTCACAAACGCGCTGTCAATTATAATAAAAATGCATTAGCAATTATTTCCTTCATTTCAATTATCTTCGCTAAAAATTTGTGAACTTACGAAAAGAAATTGATCAGCTGGTTTAGCAGAGTTGCACTGCCGCACCGCCATTTTATGCAGGGTAAAAGTGTAACGCTTTTGCGTTGCGAGCAGGCAACCATTTTCACAAAAAAAAAAACTAAATACCCCATAAAGGCGTTACCTGCTTTTTAGAATAGAACAAAATATATTTACAAATAATGCGCGGCGTACAAAAAGCGTAACACTTTTGCCAGAAAAGAAAACGATATAAGTGACTTTCGCACATAGCAAATGTGCACGCTCGCAATATTGAAATGCATTTTACTTTGGCTAATTTTTTGACCAACTGCTTGCAACACACACACATACATACACAAACACATTTGTTGCAAAAGCGCGCGCATTCATTGTAAATTATCTTTAGTAACTTTGGCATGTTGCACAAATGAGTTAGAAGCGAGGGTTTTAGCGCCTATTAATTGTTCATTGCGCCTCACTAAACTTTATTGCAAGCTGCCTGCCTAAACAGCTGCTCATGAGGGAGGCTCAGCTAAAGATTACACTGGACCACGAATTTCAACTTTTTCTCTTTACCAGAAACGCCATTATGAAATTCGTATGTAAAATCACCCCCTGATTTCGGAAATTGCGTTCATTTTTGATTCTATGGTACCGTTTTTGAGATATTTGCAATTTACCGTTATTCGAAAAAACCAAAAAGATGGCTCCCTTTAATTACATATATCTCACGAATGGGTAAAGTAATTACAAAAAAGAATTAAAGAATCGGAAAGACTATAAAATTTTCTATAAACACATCATACATTAATTTTTGCTCAACGAGATAGTTTTCGAGATATTAGCTTATCATTTCAGATTTTTGTTTTTTTTTTATGAAAAAATATGAAAAAATTACTCTTTGCGAGGGCAGCATTCCAAAACCACAACTTTTTATACAGATATTTTTTCTTTACGTAAAGCTCTGTTTAATTAGAAAAAAGATAAGCTATCACCGAAGAAAATCGATGCAAAACTACGTAAGTTATAAGCGATCAAATAAAAATACCCAGGTTGCGCAACTTCAATGTATGTATACATAAATATATTAAAGGTATAAAGTGCAAATGGGATATTATCCGGATAAACGAATAACGCCATAACAATGATAATACTTTTTCTTTAAATAAATCAAATAGTACTTTTAATACTCGAATTGTTTTATAGTAGGTAGAGTGGTTGCATCGAAAGGAAGAGTGGTTGGAATCGAAACCTGCTGTAGGCATGTAGTTATAAACATGTAATTCCGTCACTTATGGGTAAGTATGCAGGTAGATTTTCAAATTATAAGACACAGAAAATTCTTAAAGCCTACATCTAAAGCAGGTAGTATTTTACTTTTCCCAGCTTCGTATAAAAAGGAACCTCTCTGTCTAGGTAAGATTTGATTTTTTCAATTTTCTTTTTGTTCCGAGTATAAATATGAGTTAATGCTCCTTGAAACCTCAAAACATCTGCAAGGCTCGCCGGATATAGTTCAGTTCATAAGACAAATTTCAAAACCGTGGTTTATTAAAAAAAAAAAAATGAGTACAAGGACGCAAGAATTTGTGTGTAATAACGATCCAGATATGTTCTGTTTCATGTGTGGCCAATATACTATCATAAGGCGACGACGAGTGTTCTCAGATCATATGAAAACTTTATACTCCAAGTATTTTGGCATTGAGCCTAAAAATGCTGAAAAACCATGGACACCGAACACTTTGTGTACATCGTGTCGAGTAGAACTGATTCAGACGGAATCAGGACAACATATAAAATTTGATACAGCAATGATATGGAGAGAACCTACTTGCCATTCAATAGAGTGTTATATTTGTCAAACAAAAGTACTTGGCGTTGGAAGATCAAGAAGAGTAACCTATGCCAGCGTACCTACAGTGACATTACCAGTACTACATTCAACGGCAGTTACGGATCCAGTTCCATTGTCAACAGTAATATCTGAGTGCGGGGAATCAAGTTGTACTGAATTTCGCATGGGAAACGAGAGAAACGTTCTGTCACAAGCACAACTTAATGATTGGATAAGAGATTTGGAACTATCCAAGGAAATGGCCGAGATCCACACTTCTCGTATGCAACAATTTAAATTTGTGTCATCCGATGTTAAGGTGATATATTGTAGAACTCGTCACGAACCATTTTCCAAACACTAAACCAAGAAAGACAGTATATGCTACTGCAACGACATTCCTGGTTTATTCAAAGAGTTTGGTCAAACATATGATTCACAAGACTGGCGATTGTTCATAGACAGCAATAAACTGAGTTTGAAGGCTGTATTATTGCATATTGGTAACAAACAGCCTTCTATCCCGACCGTACATGCAGTAAATACAAAGGAAACCTACGAGGAAATGCCAAAACTCCTCAAATTCATCAAATATGAAGAGCATGATTGGAAAATATGTTCTGATCTCAAAGTCGTTGCAATGATATGCGGTCTACAAAGTGGCTACACCAAGCACTGCTGCTTCCTTTGCAAGTGGGATAGCCGAGCTCGTAAGGGCCACTAAGTCAGAAAGGATTGACCGGAAAGAGTCGAGTTTACCGTTGGTGTGGATAACATCAAATACACCCCTCTTGTCAAGAAAATAGAAAATCATACTTCCACACTTACACATCAAGCTCGGTCTCATTAAAAATTTTGTTAAGGCTTTGGACAAAGAAGGCGGAGCATTCGACTATTTGAAAACAATTTTTCCAGATATTTCTCAAGCCAAGATAAAGGAAGGTATTTTTGTTGGACCACAAATAAAAAAGTTGATCAACAATAATCAATTCAAAAGACTACTCTCATCAGTTGAGGCAGCAGCGTGGGAAACCTTTGAAAAGGTCGTTGCTTCTTTTCTCGGTAGACACAAAAGCCCTAACTACGAGCAGATAGTGAACGACTTAATCAATAATTATGCGAA